>NC_058130.1:508158005-508186277 GCF_016433145.1 Gracilinanus agilis
GAAGAGAAGAGAAGAGAAGAGGAAGGGAAAGAAAGAAAAGAGAAAAGAAAAGAAGAGAAAGGAAAAGAAAAGAAAACGTCTTTGTACAGTGACTGATTTTCTTTAAGATGAGGATTAGCTAAGAGGGATAGTCTCTCCCCAATGAGGGAAGGAAGCAACAAATGGGAAGAAACTCTACAGGCAATGCTTGTGAAATCCAAAACCGGATTGGTAAGAAAAACATCATAAATTATGGATCCCCTGGAGCCGCCTCCAGCCTGTCATGTGCATGATCTGTCTCCATTGTACTTTTCTGTGTGGGTGAAACTGTTGTAAACTAACACAAGCCTGAGTTTCTGCCCAGGATCCCTCACTGCCTGCTGTTGCTCGCATAGACCCGTGCCTTCCTGCACAAACACCCCCATTGGAAACCAAACGTGTCTTGTAACTGATAGCGGCCCCGTGGGCAGGCCCAGGCCCTGGAAGGCGGGTGAAGGGGAGAGGAGGCTGGAGCTGAGTCTGGGCCACTGGAGCTTAGCACTGGTGGAAGCGCCAGCTGCAAGGACAGGGACGCCCAGTCTCCCCCGAGCACAAGGCTCTCCATTGTTCCCTTAGTACACTGGTTTAAAAGACAAACAGATTAGCCCAGAGAGGCTGGGAGGAGGAGGGGAGGAGGAGCAGCTCTGAGGTTGCTGCAGAGCGTCGGTGTCAGCAGGAGCACTGTACTTTGTGACTTGAGGAGAATCAGGGCTCAGAAATTGCCAGAAGGATCCTGGCCCTGGGTGTGGAGGCTGTGGGAGGGAGGAAGAAAGGAGGAGAAATTGAGAAAGAAAAGAAGAGACCAGTAGACCTTGTATGGGTTGGGATTTCCAGAATTTATATGATTTCATCAGGGGGGTGGGAGGGTGGGGACACACTCAGATGGCAACCTTGCTGCCCCTTAGACATTCTTAATCATAAGCGCTACAGCCAAAACATGTCTCCTACTGGGAGTCTGTGTGGTGTGGCAAAGAGTGTCCTGGACCCAGAATCAAAAGAGTTGGGTTTGAATTCTGCTTTGGGATACAGGGCAAAGAACATTGGCTCTGAAATCTGGAATCTCTCTTCTGACACCCAAGACCTGTGAGACTTTGGACAAGTCACTTAACCTCCCTGGGTCCTAGTTTCCCCTTCACTGGTAAAAATGAAGCAGTTGGACTTGATGGACATGGAGGTACCTGCTAGCTCTAGGATCTATGATAATACCCTCCTAGTTTGGGGACCTTGGACAAGTCACAAAAACTCAAAAAAAACTTCAATTTTGCCAGCTTGAAAATAGCAAAGGTAATATTTGCACTGCTTATTTCTCGGGGTTGCTGTGGGGGAAAAACATTTTGCAAATAATAAAGTACTAGTTAACTGTGTGAATTAACTGTGGGGGCCCTTTTAATTGGTCATAAGATCATAGACTTTTAGCTGAAAGGGATCCTAGAATTTTAGTCCAGAACCCCATCTAAACAGCTAGTGTGGTCTTCGTTGGGATTTAAATGAGGCAATCATTCTAAAGTGCTTAATGCAGAACCTGGCACAGAGTAAAGGGCTTTATAAATTTAGTTATGATGAGAAAGAGGAGGAGGAAGAGGTGGGAGAGGAAGAGGAAGAAGACAAGGAAGAAGTAGAAGAGGAAGAGGAGGAAGAGAATAATAAATGCTTTGTTACTGGATCCTGACTTAATGAAGACCTGCTGACCAATGATACAGTCTTGAGAACCTGGATTAATCTCTATGTGGCAATGAGGCTTCTGGAGGAAGACAACCAAAGGAATCTTATTTATTCTTTACTTAATGATTCATCACAAAATCTCTTCTGGGATCATAGATCTAGATGGGCTCTCAGAGACAATCTAGTTCAACCTCTTCATTTTGGGGGTAAACAAACTGAGGCCCAGGGAAGAAAAGGGATTTGTTTAAAGTCATAAAGGTAGTATCAGAGATAGAATTTGAATCTAGGTCATCTGACTCCACAGCCAGTTATCTTTACATTATACCAGTGATGGGCAAACTTTTTAAAGAGGGGGCCAAAGGAGAGGAAATGCTCATCTGTGAGTCTGTTTCTAAGGCAACTCTTTCAAAGTTTCATTGTATTGTATCCTACTCATTGTATTTGTCAGATTAGGAATAATGTCTCTCTGCTGGCTTGAACATTTCAGGTTCCCCCCCCCCCCCTGCATCTGGATGGTAGTTTACCCATCACTACATTATATCATGTTGCCTTAAAGTTGAGAGGGACCTCAAACCATTTAGTCTAAACTGTATATGAATAGGCATTGCCACTATGACTTTCCCAACAAATGATCATCTAGCCCAGTGATGGCAAGCCTTTTAGAGACCAAGTGCCCAAATTGCAGCCCTCACCCCAGACAGGGAAGGAAGGAAGCACTCCCATGGGCAGAGGGGCGAGTGATGTGAGAAATGTCCTCAGGTACAGGGGAGAGGGGGAAGGAAGCAGCCTCCTCTAGCATACTGTGGCACACATGCCATAGGTTCACCAACATGGATCTAGCCTCTGCTTCAAGACTTTTAGTAATAGGGAACCTACTTCCTTCCTAGGCAGCCTATTTCACTTTCGGAGCAATCTGATTGTTAGGAAACTTTCCTTTACATTGAGTCTAAATGGGAAACTTCTGCTCATTGTTTCTAGTTCTACCTTTATAGGCCTGCATGCAATACAGTGAGTTGGGGGAGCACAGTAGCTACAGAAGTTCAGCACAAATAATAATAATTGCTTTTGTTTATATGCTGCTTTTCAATTTATAAAGCATTTTTTAAAAAGAAATTATTATTATTCCCATTTTCTAGGTGAGGAAACTGAGACCAAGAAATAAGTGATTTGCTAGTCACACAGTTATTAAATGTTGAGCCTGGACTCAGAGTCAGGACAAAAACTATTTAAGAATCCTACAGATCTGACCTCAGTGACCATGCTCTTCCAGTAACATCGCCCTGCCTTTTCTAATGAGTTTAGAGGGATAGCATAGTATAGGGTACATTCTTTATGTGTAGATGGCAAAGTGAATAAAGCACAAGGCCTGGAGTCAGGAATATGCTTTTTCCTGAGTTCAAATTCAGCCTCAGACACTTATTAGCTGTATGACACTGAACAAGTCACTTAACCCTATTTGCCTAAGTTTCCTCATCTGTACAGTCAGCTACAGAAGAAAATGTAAACCACTCCAGCATCTCTGTCAAGAAAACGGAGTCACAAAGATTTGGACTCAACTGAAAAGGGACTAAATAACAAACAATCTATATGTAAATAATAATAAAAAACCAAGCTAGAATGAAATGCACAATGAAGGGAGGAAATTTCAGCACTCGACCTTCCATTTGAGCCTGGAGTGAATAAGAGTTTGTTAAAGTTGAAGTTAGGCTTTCCATCTGTGTCGGCTTTCCTCCCCCCCCCCCCCCCCCCCCACGACAGATGCAGAGAGGGAGAAGTCTAGGCTAAATGCTCTGGGGAGGAGTTGGGGGAGGCACAGCTCGCTCAAGGAGAGAGGAAACCACCCAAGGGACTTAAAGAAGATAGAACTGTTTTCCTTCTGTTAATTCTACAGACCGGAGCGATTGGAGCCTTATCAGTCCACTGAACGTAGGGTGAAGGAAAAACCGAGTTTGCTTTCTATTTTTCCTTGGGAGTAGATGGCTCTGACCTCTCTCATTATCCTTCCTGTCGAAACTTCAGGACTGAACTCTTATTTGAGAGACAAAAATAAAAGGCCGAAGCAACGACCCTTTTCCTGATGTTCCCTGGCCATGCCCATTCCCTCCCCCTTCCAGTTTTCTTGGCAACAAGGTGGACAGGCCCCTCGAAGCAGATTCAAGTTTGCTCGCTGCCAAATTGACCTGCTGTTGTGTCTCTTTTAGCTACTGTAACCAATACCACATCGACAATGAGTTATGAGATTAAAGTTACGGGAAAAAAAATGGACTCGTTCTGCAGATGTTGTCTGGGACAGGCTGCTTCTACAGAGCCTGTATGGGGTAGATCCCTTATTTATTTATTTGTTTGGGGGCAGGCAAACAGCCTCTCATTTGTTCTTGGTCATATTCTGGGTTTTTTCCCCCTTCTTTTCAATGAAGGGTCAATTATCGATCTGAAAAAAAAAAAAGGGAAACTTTGGCAAGGACACGATTACTGAAATGAATGGGCGAGTTGGGCTTTCTCACAGGGGCAAGGAAAAAGGAAAAAATCCAAATCGAGTTTGACTTGTGAGTTAGGCCAAAGCACTAGAGGAAAATTGAAGGCTTGGGGGGAGGAGAAAAGGGTAATATCTTCATAAATTTCTGTTCCAGGAAGTCACTCCCAGTAGGGGGTGGAGATAGGAAGGGGATGTGAGAGGCAGACAAGCAGAAACAGAGGCAGGCAGAGGCTGAGGCATCCCTTACGGAGGACAGGGGTGGGGGTGGGGGGTCGCCTTACTTTCATGGGTCTGAGATTTCTTTTTGCCAGTATGGAAGGCGATACAGGGCGTAGGGAGAAAGGGGGTAGTGAGTGAATATGTGCATTTATGGGTAAAGTACTGTCAGCTGTTCAATGCTGTAACAGCTGGTACCTGCAGACCAAAGTACAGTGTACATTAGCAACATCATTATTTAGCATTACAGCATTAAAAAGATAATTACTAGTTAGTGAAACGGAGGATAGATAGAACCGACGCCACAGATTCCCTTGGCTTCTACTCTCTGGCTACCAGGGTAATTTAAAAGTGTTTATAGAGCTTCCACACCTGTTACAGAATCATTTAGTTTAGAACTTTCTGGGGTAGCCTATCATACTCTAAGGAACTCACAAGGAAAAAAATCAAGAAGTCAGTGTATAAGGGACAAGAAAATTGTTACCATTCAGTTATGTCTGACTCTTCCTGACCCTAATTGGGCTTTTCTTAGCAAAGATCCTGGGGTGGTTTGCCATTTGCTTGAAGAAACAGAGATAAGAGACTGCATAATAGTGTCTGAGTTCAGATTTGAACTCAGGATCTTCCTGACTCCAGGCCACCTAGATGGTTGAAGAAAATATAGTCACAAGTAAAGCCTCTAAAGTCACCAGGTGAGGGCAGCTGGGTAGCTCACTGGATTGAGGTCCAAGTCTAGAGATGGGAGGTCCTGGGTTCAAATGTGATTTCAGACACTTCATAGCTGTGTAACCCTGGGTAAGTCACATAAACCCCTTTGCCTAACCCTTACCACTCTTCTGCCTTGGAAGAAAAAGATAGTATAGATTCTAAGGTGGGAGGTAAAGGTTTAAAAAAATAAACAAATAGAATAAATAGTCCCCATGGCCCTTCTCATTCTGCTCTTAGAAAGGCAAGGTGAAACAATGGCAAGAACACTGGATTTGGTTTCAGAAAACATGGCTCTGCTACTCTCTATCTATGTGACTTTGAGCAAGTCACAGTCTCCCTGGGCTTCAATTCCTTTATCTAAATAGTAAAGGACTAGATGATGTGAAGATGGGATTAATCCCACCCCTTTGAATGTTCAGTCCAACCATAATTTTTTCCCTCTTTACAATGACTTCTCAGGCCTCTCCTAAGACTATCATCTTTTTCTTTCCTATTAGGATCCTTTCTCTTGACCCACAGGGTCATGGGAACTGATAAACTAATTCATCCTGAGATTCGTTCAAGGTTTTCTGGGTAATACTATCTAGGGAAAGCCTTCCCTGACCTCCTAACATAAAAGTTTGTGTTCTGTTAAACATTATATTTATTCATCTGCATATCTGTTGTATTTCCCAACCCCATCATGCAGCAAGATGGAAGCTCCTTGAGGGCAGGAAATGTTTATGCATTGTTTTTCTATCCCTAGAACCTGGCACAGTGCCTCTAGAAGAGCAGCTGTTTAATAAATGCTTGCTAAATTGAGTTATGTTGCTTTCTCTTTCATCTCTACTATCTGGAGTGAATATACGAGGGATATAGTTCATATCAGGGATTTAAGATAAAGTTGGTGTGGCTCAGTGGGGCTCCAAAGCTTAGACTTAACTATCTCCTACTTTGTTCTGAGCAAGAATAAAGCCAGAATCATTTTCAGCCTCTGATTTCTCACCTGTGAAACTGGCAATGATTCACTGATTCCACCCCCCCCCCCACCCAATCAGGAGAAATAAATTGTTATCAGCTATGTCAGTGATAAGGGGCTTAATGCATAAAGGAGGGAGGGCAGAGAACTAATGCTGATTTTTTAAATAATAAAATAAATGCTTCAAGAGATGTATTTTCTGAATAACAGTGAATGATATGTCATAGACACGTATAAAGTGAAGGATAGCAGGAAGCTTAGAGATCACCTAACTTGATCTTCTCATTTTCCAGAGAGGTTGACTTGCCCAAGGACATACCACTAGTTAAGGTTAGAACTGGGATTAGAAACCATATTTCCTAATTCCTCAGTCCCGGACTTTTGTCCACCGAATCTTGACTAGTATGCAGATGTGACTATAGTAGAGAATGTTTTACAACTACGTCCATGTTACCTAGGCTGTACCTCTCACATATGGTTATCTAAAGGTGCTATCTGGAGAAAAGAGAAAATTTCGGACTGTAAAGCTGCTTTAAGATCAACAATTCAATTCAATAACCATTTAATAAATGCTAACTCTTTGCAAGACAGTGGGCTTGGCACTAAGGATATGAAGATGAATGGAAAAACTGTCCATACCTTAAAGGAGCTACCACTCTGATGAGGGAAGTCTATGCCACATCAGTTAGCTCACTCTCGAAGTCACTTGTTTTGTTCTACACTCTAGGAAGCCAGTGTGTCTTTCCATTAATCGGTACGAATACATCCAACTAGTAACATCAGATTTTATTAGTCAGTTTTACCAAAATGAAGTATTTTATAGCATTTGAGAAGGAAGGACAGAGATGATTATTAACTGCCTACTACATGCTAGGCATTGTGCTAAGTGCTTTATAAATGTTATCTCAATTGATCCTTACAACAGTTCTGTGAAGTAGGTGCTATTATTTCCCAATTTTACAGATTTGGAAACTGAGGCAGATAAAAATTATTAATTGGCTTGTCCAGGATCAGCCAGCTTGCAAGTGTCTGAGAATGGATTTGAACTCAGATCTTCCTGACTCTAAGCCTGGCATTCTATCTATTGTGCCTAGAGGGGGAAAAAAGCATCCCTACCCCCAAAGAAAAACAGAGTAAATTTATTAAGAAGTATTAAGTAGATTGTCGACTCTGGGAGAGGGGAGGGAAAAAAGGAGGGACATAACCTGAATTTAACTTTGGAAAACTTATGTGGAAATTTGTTACATTAAAATAAAAATAAAATATTTTTTAAAAGTATTAAACATATCTGAGTTGTTTGAGGAATAGGATGACTTATTCCTGAGAAATGTGAATTTACACAGAATATTCACCCAAAATACATTCTTGAGACTTGAGGAAACATAATTTCTAGCTATCCAACCAAAATAGCTCGATTAAGAATTTGACAACATGATTATATACCATATACCATTTCCTTAAAAAAAAATTCTCACTTTCCAGTTTTTTGCCAACAAAAAGAGTGCAGCTATAAATATTTTTGTATAAGTCTATTTATCTATGATCTCTTTGGGGTACAAACCCAACAATGGTATGACTGGATCAAAGGGCAGGCATTCTTTTAGAAATCGAGGTTATGCCCTTCAATTGGGGAATGGCTAAACAAATTGTGGTATATGTAGGTGATGGAATACTACTGTGCTCAAAGGAATAATAAACTGGAGGAATTCCATGTAAACTGGAAAGACCTCCAGGAATTGATGCAGAGTGAAAGGAGCAGAGCCAGAAGAACATTGTACACAGAAACTGATACACTGTGGTAAAATCGAATGTAATGGACGTCTGTACTAGCAGCAATGCAATGACCCAGGACAATTATGAGGGATTTATGGAAAAGAAGGCTACCCACATTCAGAAGAACTACAGGAGTGGAAACACAGAAGAAAAACAAATGCTTGAACACGTGGGTTGAAGAGGACATGATTGGGGATGTAGACCCAAAAGGACCACACCAATGCAACTATCAATAATATGTAAATAAGTTTTGATTGATGACACATGTTAAAACTAGTGGAAATGCGAGTTAGCTATGGGGGGGAGGGGGTTGGAGGGGGTGAAGGGGAAAGTAAAAACATGAATCATGTAACCATGGGAAATTTTTCTAAAAATAAAAAAATTAATTAAAAAAAATTTCTCAGTCATTTAAACATTTAAATAGGCTCATTTAACTATAAAGAATGGCTCATTCTCCCCAAACATTTTTATTCTTCTCTGAAAACTATTTTTTAAAGGGAAACCTCGAAAGGAAATAGCAAAACATGGCTTCTTTGCACATCAGTAGGGGCCAAATGTAGCTACAAATCCAGTGACCCGTTCTTCCTTCTGTTTTCTAAATCCTGGATCAACCCAGAACTAGCAATCACCCAAGGGAAACGTGAATTTCAAAGGATGGAGCAGTAACCATTTTCTTCTTTCTATTACTTGCTCTCTTGGAGGGAAAAAAAAAGGTGGGGGTGGGGAAGAGGAGAGAGAGAACATACGTCCAAGATCTCTCCAGACAATAAGGAGACTGCTTTTTGTTAAAAGGAAAATGTCATTCTTATCCTTTTTGCACTCCGACAAACCTGGATGTATTAAAAAGGAAGTGCAACAAGGTTTCCATTAAGGCTAACTTTCTATTCATAAGGAGTAGGCTTCCCTTCTGAGTCTTTAAGTTTCTCCTGGCTTCCTTCCGGTAGAGACCATGGATGGTGTGTAGGAAAATTCAGGAATGCTATTCAGATAGAACAAAAAACAACAACCTGAAAAAAAAATTTCCTGAAATGTATGAGTGTCCCTGGTTTCGCATGATGCTGTAATTCACGTACGAAAAGAGGGTGAAAATTGTCATTTCCTGGCCTTTCTGATTGTGGTTTTTCCAGTGAGGAGAGTGTTCTGACTAATCAATTTTGCTTTTTCTACTTTGAGTCCCCTGTGCGACTAAAGAAGGGAGAATTGAGTCTGGAGGGGGTGGGGAAGGGGAAGAAGGTGGTTCTGAGAGGAAACAACAACCTTGCAGAGATCACGGAGTTGCTCTTGGTATCAATCATGTCTACTTATTGTGAGATTTAAAAACAACAACCAGAACCACCTACATAAACCGGCACTGATACACGTATCTGTTTGTGACTTAAAGCATAAATAAGGCATAAGCTGCCTTTCCATCTGATAGACGTTTCATATTAAAGAGCAAGCTGTGATTTCAGGTGGAGGCCTTTAAAAGCCCAGAATTCTATTCTGAAAACACCAGTGTCATTGATGATAAATATTCCTGGATTTTTCTCCTGCATAAATTGATTTCATTTGGTGCACTTCTTGTCCCTTGCATTCAGAGGCCATAACCAAATCTCTCTTGATATTTGCTTTGCAGGTTCCATAATATAGCTGAGAGATGCCAGTCCGGAGTTTGAGCTTATTCCAGCTGAGATGAACTGTACCTCCAACTGAAATCATCCCAAATGTTGTTTATTTTGTATTTATTTCTTATGCCTGGACCTTTTCTCACCTCTCCCTCCTAGCTTTCCTCAGTTTAAGTCGTACCCTCTCCAAGAAGCCTTTCTTAATCCCTCTTAATGCCAGTCCCTCTCTCTGTTGATTATCTCCAATTAATCCTGGATATAGCTTGTTTGTACCTAGATGCCTGAATGTTGTCTCCCCAATTAAGCTGTGAAGTCCTTGGGAACAGGGACTGGGTTTCTTTGCCTTTCTTTGCATCTCTGATACTTAGCAGAATGGGTGCTTAATTAATGCCAGGTGGGTGACTTTTTTTTTTCAGTATATTCATATGTATTCAAATGTAAGCTCTCTGAGGGCAAGGACCATTACATTTTTGACTCTGTACCCCCATCATCTAATAATGCAAGGCACACACAAAAGTGCTTCATTAACACTTTTGGATAGATGGATGAAAAATAATTAATGCTATTCATTTTTCATCAATGATGAAGTTATTTCTAAGTAAAGCCTTGGAATAAGATTGTCTAGAACATGAATTGCTGATGCTAAACAATACGGAGGGCCAGCCTGGCAAGGTGGAAAGATCTCTGGAAGTGAAACCAGACGACCAGCATTTGGGTCTTGGTTCCCCCACTTAATAGCTGTGTAAGCTTGGATAAGTCAAATCAGTTTTCAGAGCGAGTTTTCCTATCTGTAAAATGGGCATATTGGTATGCCAACTACTTCATAAGATTACTAGGAGGAACAAAATGAAATAATGTATCTGAACTAGCTGGAAAGCTTTCTACAAATGTAAGTTTTAAAAAATTATTTTCCTTTCTTTCAGGGCTACAAACCCACATTGCAACACCATTGTCCCATTGTCTTTAAGCCAGAAGGACAACCATATGACAGGTGCTGACAAGCATAAGGGTATAGCAGTGAACTAAAGGGGAAAAATACATTTCTCAATGGGATCTTGAAACTTGATACCCCCAAAGCTGAGGCTCTAAGATTCTTTCTCCAGGGCACGACTCTTCTGGGAATTAATTTGAGAAACAAACTTCCTGAATGAGCATCACTAATTCCAGCAGGGAATCAACTCCTGAGATTTTAGGAAGAATTTTTAAGGAAGTTCAAGAGCCCTCTCCTACCTCTATGGCTACTATAGTTTTATATGCCCAATTTGTGGGCATATAGCACATTCAGACACACACACAAAATAAATGGAGCCAAGTCCCACTGTTTTCAAAGGAAGATACTTGCAAGTAAAACTGAGTGAAAGGCGCAGCCTGACATAAATTTGTCAAGGTAGCAGAAGGACAATTAATGGGACATTTTCAAATCCTAACCAAGACTAACTGGGTTGTTTGCTTCAGAGCCTTCCTCATCAATTTTGAGTTATTCAGGTGATCCTTCAATTTACCTGGAAGCATTAGAGGAATCGTGTAAAAAATTTTGTAGAAGAATTAAGCTCACAAAGTGATAAGTTACGAAACTCAGCAAGATTATTAGAGGAGAAAATTGAAAAGGTTGCTGCCAATTATTAATAAGGCAGATGAGCTCGAGATGAGGACGGAAGCAAGTGGACTAAAAGAAACAGATGCATAAAAATTCAGAATGTAAGATGCCAGAGGGGAAGGACCATGCAGAAGTTACTTTTAAGAAGTTACTTTTATGTTGTCTCCTCCATTAGAATGTGAGCTCCTTGATGGCAGACCTCATGTTTTTGCTTTCATTTGGATTCCCCAACCTTGGCACAGTGCTTGGAACATAACACTTAATAAATGGTCATTGATTCTCCGACTCCTAGAAAAAAAATTATAACAACCTTTTAGGAGTTTTTAGTTGAGTGCCAAATGTTCCTGACAGGTTGGTACCATGGGGAAAAAATTCCAGTTGGGAGTCAGAGAATCAGAGCATCTCAGATTTGGAAGAGATCTTAGATATTATCTAATCTAATCCTTACCTGAATAGCTAGTGCCTACATCTAAAATATCCCCACAACATCCCTGATCTGGGCCCCTAAGATCTTCAGTTTGCTTCTGTGACAGAAGAAACATCTGTTTTATGTAGGTGGGCTGGTTTCCCTTTAAGGGGACCCAGAGGTCGTTCTCAGGATTGTCATTAGTTTGACTTCCTTGACACCTAAAGCCAAAAAGGGGAGTTGGTGTTAGAGGTTTTAGTGGAATTCCCCTTGCCCTGTGCCAAATGGCTTAGAATGGGCCTCAATGGGTCAGAAATGCATTTCTGATGTAAGTTTGCTAGTTGCTGAGCTTTTGTCTCATAATTCCCACCCTAACCCTATTAGTCATCCTCGTCATGTGCTCTATTTCACCCATCAGTCCTTCTCCCAGACCATCACCTTGCACCTCTTGCTCTAATTATGTCTTGCTAAACTCCTATCCTAGATTACTCTCACCATCTTTAGTAATCCTAATCACATGCCACTGAAGGAAGATGAGGAATAGTTGTTTTGGTTTTTAAAACTACACTGAGCAAACCCACTAGAAATTTGTATTCTTATCCCAACTATTCCTTCAATGAAACTAGACAAATATTCTCTTCCTCCCTAAATGATTTTGTTATCCCACTCTCCACAGTAGTTGTTCCAAAACTTCTCATCTCCTCAAGTTTTTCAAAACCCTTCACCAAACCTTCATATTCTCTGATAAAGATACTTCACCAAAAATATAGAGATTATCCATTGAGAAGTTTCCATTGTCATCTCACCATATTCAGACATTTTTTTCCATTCCCCTCCTTTACTCTGGTCTCAGATACAAAAGAAGTTCTTTTTTCAAAGGCGCAAAGCTCTTCTTTCCTTCTCCACAAACTCTTGAGTCCCTTGCCTCCTAATTTCTCCAGCAAATTGCCTTCTCCATCATCCTCATTTTCTCTTTTACCTTCAATCTCTTCTAAACTACTAGATAAGTGTTAGTGAACCTATGGCATGGATGCCAAAGATGGCATGCAGAGCACTCTCTGTAGGCACTTGGCCACCCTCCTTCCCTACCCCACCCCCATTCCCAGAGTTTGTTACTAGAAAGGCAGAGGGACTCAGATGGAGCTGCTCCCCTCCCCTTCTCTACTGTGCCTGAAGACATTTTTTCACATCATCTGCCCTTCTGCCCAGCAGCCCAGTGGGAATGAACAGGGGGTAAAGGGACAGCTCAAAGGTGGCAGAGCTGGAGGGGAGCAGAGTGCTCAGGCCACTCCCCTCCCACTCTCTACACTAGCTGAAGACATTCCTCACTTCATCCACCCCTCCTCCCTTCAATCCAATGGGAGCGCTTTCTCCCTCCCCTGTGTGGGGTAAAGGGGGGCAGGGCATATCCAGCATGTGTGGGGTAGGGGCATGTCACTCGATCTCTGGGGGGTGGGTGGGCATGGCACTTGATCTAGGACGGGGATGTGGGTGGGGCCTGGCACTCTGTCTCTAAAAGGTTTGTCATCACTGAACTAGATCCTTCTTTATTGCCTGGAAACATGTCCTTCTCCACTATCCTTAAAAAAAAAAATCACTTGATGTGACCATCCCTGCTAGTTATCATCCTATATCTCTTCTCCCCTAAATGATAGTTAAGTCCTTTGAGAAAGCCTTTGACAATGGATGAATCTACTTCCTCTTTTCTCACTCTTTTAAAGCCTTTGCAATCTGGCTTCTGACCTCATCATTCAACTGAATGCCTTCTCTAAAGTTACCAATGGTCTATCAGTTGTCAAATTTAATGGCCTTTTCTCAATCCAGATCCTCCTTGACCTCTCCGAAGTATTTGATCCTGTCAATCACTTCCTTCTGCATATTCTTTTCTCTAGGTTTTAGTGACATTTTTTTCTCTCCTGTTTCTCCTACCTCTGCAATCACTCCTTCCCAATCTCCTTTGCTGGCTCTTCCCCCTAATCCCCCAAGTCTATGTCTTAAGTTTTTGTCTCTTCTTGTTCTATACTGTCTCACTTGGAGAACTCATGAACAGTTCACTTATTATATCTGTTAGATGATTGCCAGACCTATATATCAGTCCTAGGC
Organism: Gracilinanus agilis; assembly: GCF_016433145.1. Taxonomy (NCBI): domain Eukaryota; kingdom Metazoa; phylum Chordata; class Mammalia; order Didelphimorphia; family Didelphidae; genus Gracilinanus; species Gracilinanus agilis. The sequence goes on from NC_058130.1 coordinate 508,171,527, forward strand.
TCTCTGTTGAGCTACATGAATCTCCAGCTGCCTCTTAGATATCACAAACTAGGCTTCTCAAACTCAACAAGTCCAAAATCAAACTCATTATCTTTCCCTATTCATAATTTGCACCTTCCTACTTTTCTAGCTATTTTATAATTTACTTCATCCCATGAATTCTATAATTCAGCCACATTTTACCTATTTGTAGTTCCTCAAACATTGTAGTGTATCTCCCATATCCGTGCCTTTTCACTGCATTCCCTATGTCTGGGATACTCTGTCCCTATACCTCTTAATTTCACTGACTTCCTTCAAGGCTCAGTTCAAATCTTGCCTTCCATAAGAGACTTCCCCAATCCTCCTGGTTATGAATACCTTCTCATTTCATAGTGACTTGTTAATCTATCTAAATATTTTCTATGTACTTAGTTGTTTAGATATTATCTCCCCTATTAGAACATACATTTTATGAGAGTAGGAATTGTGTTTTTTTGTTCTGTTTTGTTTGCTTTCTTTGTGTCTCCAGAGCATAGCAATTAATAAATGCTTGGTGACTGACTGACTGACAATTCTTCCTGGGTTGTTTGTGCTGATATTATTTATATTATTTGTTCTTTTTTTTTTAACCCTTACCTTCTGTCTTAGAAAAGACTGTAAGTATTGGTTCCAAGGCAATAGACAATTGGGGACAAGTGACTTGCCCGGGGTTACTCAGTTAGTAAGTGTCTGAGGCCATATTTGAATCCAGGACCTCCCATCTCCAGGCCCATCTCTCTACCCACTGAGCCACCTAGCTGCCCCCAAATATCTTGTTCTTGCAAGAATCACCAGAAATGAATATTGTTCATCTGGATGACCAAGTCTCCGGGTCTTTAGTGCAGCCCCAATACACCAATATGTCACCGAATTTCTCTATTGTTCAAATGAGTAAGCCAGTAGCTGTCTCTCCAAGACATTTCTTCCATTCTTTTCACTTTTCTCTCTACTAGGAAGACAAACTCTAATTTTGTGCATGCGTAGTCGTTACTTGACACTGGAAAAAAACATAATCGTAAGGCAATATTTGCACAGTCTCCACACTTGCTGAGATTGAGATCCTCTGTTTTCTGCCACTCTTGCTGCTGGCTTTTGCTTTTAACTTTCATAGATAACTGCCACAGCATACCGCTGCTAGACTTGTCAGTTTGCTGGGCTGGCCTCTGTCTGTGCAGACTACTGAGTGCATTTCTATTTATAGCTGACTTTACTAACTTTTTCTAGGGTTTAAAAATAAACTCCAGCTTATCTACTTTTTTCCCTGAAATTTCTCCCACTTTCTGATCTCCTTTCTCAAAGTCTTTGGTCTGAATTTAGTGAGTTTCTACCATTATGCTAATGAAAATAATGGCTCCCCTCAGTTTTATTGTCTGTAAGAAAGTCTTATATAGGTATCTAATATCCAGCTATTCTTCACCTGCTCTTTTCTCTTGCGCCAGATACACGACATAGTCATATCTTATTTGACTATTATTCAACTTCTGTCAGGAAAACTGATTTCTGGTTCTGGTTCTCTATACTTACTTAATCCAAAGAGAAAAGCACATAAGAAAAGTAAAGTCTCATGCAAATATAAAGTGTCATTAGGGTTACTTTTAGCCAATCATTAACAAAGACATATTTTAATGCCTGATGATGATGATGATGATGATGATGATGATGATGATGATGATGATGATGTGAAGGTAACCTCTTCCTTCTGCAAGGTTATGGAAGCAGATATAACATAAGCTCTAGCAAGGCCTGCTATGCTAGAAAAATTCAGAGTAGCTTACTTTCTGACATCTTAGCTAGGCAGTGATAGCAGCTGGAGTTCTCAAAGCCTCACTATGAAGCTCAAGAAGAAAAAGGCAGCAGCAGGTCAGTCAAGAAGAACAAAGACCCAGCGAACAGGGGTTCTGGGGATAAGGCTAAAATGAGTGGTCCATGGGAAAAGTTCAAGACAAAGTCAGAAAACTGGTTTTGTTAAACAAAACAACCTAGTACAAATTCAACTAGGAAGTACTCGACCACAATTTTATCACCCTTGCGGTAGCCCGAGAGAGAACGTTCCTTCAGGAACTGCTTGGTAATGGTCTAATCCAACACAGTTGCCAGTCATAAAGCACAAGTGATCTATATCAGAAATGCTCAAGGAGGAGATGATGAAAATATACAAAAAATGGTTCAGCAAATTTTGTGCACATAAAGTTATTGAATTAAAACTAAAGCTTAGAGTATTTACCAGGTGGCCAGTTTGGGGGGGGGGGGGTTTGGTATTAATTGACTGGCCCAAAGAGCTTAGGAGTTAGGATGACTGCCAAATGTTGGTTTTTTTTTTTTTTTAGCCATAGGACTCATTAAGCTGCTGCACTAAGGCTGTGACTGGTACCAGTAAAAGATTATTCACACTGATGAAATAATGCATCTTTTGAACCACTGGAAAAGTATGAACGTGGTGACTAAAATAGACACATCCCAGAGAGAAAAAGAGGCTATACACTTGATCTGACCTCTCCGCTTATCTTCCCATTTTTGTTGTTGCTTAGTTCTGTCTGACTCTTGATGAGCCCAATTGGGACTTTCTTGGCAAAGATACTGGAGTAGATTGCCATTTCTTTCTCCAGTTCATTTGACAGATGAGGACACTGAGGCAAAAAGGATTAAGAGATTTGCCATAGGTCACATAGCTAGTAAGTGTCTAAAGCTAGGTTTGAACCAATGGAGATGAGTCTTTCTGACTCCAGGCAGGCACTCTATCCATTGAACCATCTAGCTGTCCATGTCTTACACTATACAGTACATAGTAGCAGTAGATTGGTCAGAATAAGATAAAATCTCAAGAGAAGGATAAAGTCAAGGGATGCAATAATAACTGATTTTCAAGAGATGTGTGCCATGGAAGAACAAAGACTAAAGAGGCTTTTTCATTGCAAATCTATCATCCAAGTGCCTTTGCATGGGACCAGCTATTTCTAGGCTACTAACTATCTTTAAGGTTTCCTCTAACTTAAACTTTTCTCAAAAATGTGGCTCACTACTTATGGATACTGGATTAACTAGCTCTCACCTCAAGATAAGAGTCCAGAGAACTAAGGAAAAACAAAACGACTACAGCTTCCTCCAACTATCCAAAAGCTTAGGAGTTATACATCTATGCTGGGGAGGCAGTTAGGTGGCTCAACGGATAGAGTGGATAGACTCATTGGGCCTGGAGTAAAGAAGACCAGAGTTCAAATACAACCTGAGACGCTTACTAGCTGTGTGACCCTGGGAAAGTCACTTAATCCTGCTTGCCTCCATTTCCTTATCTGTAAAATGAGTTGAGAAGGAAATGGTATACTCCAGTATCCTTGCTAAGAAAACTCAATGGTCAATGTGATTCATGAGATCATAAAGAGTCAGATGTGAATGAACAACAATATCTATTCCTAAATTTTGGTACCATAAGAGATTATTTTGACATTGTCGCCCTAGACTCTAGCACTGTGATTTATACCTGTAGAAACCACTTAATAAATGAATTATTGAATTCAATTGCATGTTGTATATGCACGACCCAACTAACCAACAGGACAGACATCTTTTATGGCCACATGATTTGGACATTTCTCCCTTCCCTACCCCAAACTAAACAATTACGGGACTTGGATGACAATCGTATCTGAAATTACAACAATCACAAAGGCCACTTTAAAAACTAGAAATGGATCTTTCTCTCCTCTCTCTCCTTGTCTCTGTCTTCTCTCTGTATCTCTCTGTTTCTCTCCTTTCCCTGTCTCCTTCTTCTCTCCATCTTTTTTGTCAATCTGTCTTTTTCCCTGTTCTTTCCCAAAATAGTGGCGATATGGATTTAATGCCATAATGTCCTGATTAGTGAGTCAACCAGTACAAACACACATGGCCAAATATCTAGCCAATCCCAGGTACCAGACCATGTTTCACACCACAGTTGACAATTTACTTTGATCATCCAATGAGAGACTATTTGTAACATGCTTAGCACAGCACATAGTGGGCACTTAATGAATACTTGTTCCTTTCTTCTATCTTCTTGCTATCTGTCTTGCCTTGTTTCTCTTCCTTTCTACTTTCCATCAGCCAAAAACAGTAATCAAATCAATACAAATAATACTTCAGGGAAGGACATATCAATTGCCTTCCCTTTGACTTTGCCAACCTTCTCCATGAATTTCTAAGCTAAAAAACTGGTCATCACTCTCTTTTAAGTGTTGTCTCCTATTATAATGTGAGCTATTTGAAGATAAGAACTGTCTTGTTTTATTTTTTAAACCTTTACCTTCTGTCTTAGAATCAATAGTAAGTATTGGTTCTAAGGCAGAAAAGAGGTAAGGGCTAGGCAATTGGGGTTAAAGTGACTTGCCCAGGGTCACACAGGTAGGAAGTATCTGAGGTCAGATTTGAACCTAGGACCTTCCATCTCTAGGCTTGGCTCTCAATCCACTGAGCCACCCAGCTGCCCCCTTGTTTTATATTTGTAACCCCAGCACTTAGCATAGATATTGGTATATGGTAAATAATTAAATTTTGCTTATTGTTCATTCATTCTCAGATACTCATTTACATGTATTCACATGTGCACAAAATAGTCTTCACTTCTGATGTCAATCTACTTTTCCTAGGTCACCATGGATAGAAGAATGATAGACACTTATTCAAAAACACCAAAGAGCTGTGGGAGATGAAACTGATAAACTTTCAGTTTGTTGGATGATGCAAAATTATAATTCTGAAAGTCAGGGCAAGTGGTGCAGAAGAAGATACACTGGACCTGAGTTTTGAATCCCAACTCTAACATTTACTCCATATACATTTGGAGTGCCATTTATTAACACCCCCCCCATACACACACACACACATATAACTCTTAAATACTTTATAAATGAAATTGTAATTATCATACTTGATCAATGCTACCATCCTGTAAGATAAGGACTCCAGACATTATTATCTCCATTTTACAGATGAGGAAACTGAGAGAAAATATTTTAAATGGAATTTACATTTATTGATTTACTTACTGCATGCCAAGCACTGTGCTAAATATTGGAACTGCAAATAGAAAAGCAAGATCATTCCTTCTCTCCAAGAATTCACATTCTAATGAAGAGAACTGAGCTTCCGAGGAGATGGACAGCTCCAGGAATCTGAAGGGGAAAGAGAGAAATTGGTCATTCTTCCCTAAGGATTAATCTTCACTCATTCCCAAAACACAATGCTAATAATATCCTTTAGCAGGGTAGAAGGGGGGCTTATTCTGATCAGTAGAGGAGGTGGGTGTACATCTACCTGGAAACTAGAAACCAACAACGTAAATGACTAAGGGGGTGGAAAAGTGGTTTCAATGAGAAAATGATGACGATAGTTCTACTTATATGAAAGGTTAACAAGGACATTGCTCAGCTGTTCTGTCTTCACAGAGGCCAGAACAAGAAGAAATGAGTTTCATTTGTAGTGTGACTTTAATCAGAATTAAGGTGAAACTTCTTAATGAAACTTTGGAACAGTTTGTTGAGAAAAACTATGAGGTAGAAGTTCTTAGAGATTTTTGGAAACCTCATAGTCAGTCATCTGCCCAAGAAGAAAGATGGTTCCTTCCCAGCCCTCTCTCCCCCATCCCCAGCCCCCACATATAGGCAAGAGATATATTAGATGTCTGTTCAAGATTCCCTCCAGTTCTATCATTTTGCAACCTTTACTATGGTAAGATATTATTACGATGCAGTATTAAAAATACAGGAAAAAGCTACAGTCCACTATCTTTATATGGATGTGCCCATGATCCCTTATTATCTATAGAGGAGAAGAATCGTGGGCCCTGAATAGAGAGCCAGAATCAGAAAGACCTGCTGTTTAGTCCTGCCTCTGACACCTGCTATGCTATGTGACCCTGGGCAAGGCTCTCAGCCTCTCAGTGCTAGGCTCCCAGGCAGCTCTAAGACTGTATATTACAGACAGGGTCCTGATCTGCAATGGAAGAGGGAGTTTCCTCATTGGAAGTCCCCATCATACCAGTGAATCACAAGTCCAATGCCATCCCACATACATCTCACATATGGTCCAGATCTCACGGACCCTCTAAGGAGATTATAACTGTATAGGGAATTCCCTGGTGAAGGAAGTAGACCTAGATGAAGTCATGAAGAGTGATTCAAGAGAACATTTTATGCAACAACAGAAATATTGTTTCCAGAATGATTTATGGGTGTCTACCTCCAGAGAAAGAACTGGTAAATAGAAATAAGACATAGTTCTACATATATATGTACATGCATATCTTCTTATCAAATGATGCCTTCTCTAATGGGGAGGGGAGAGTTATCTGGGTATTTTAATGTAACAAATAAATAAATAAGCTTAAATTTCTAAAAAAGAAACTAGATCTAAAGCTAGTACTATGCCAGGCTCTTACTTCAGGCTAAATAAATCAGTTGATGAACAAAGATGCCAATTTACTCTTAGTAATTTCTATCAGATGTAAAGTTTAAAATAAATTTCTAGTTTAGGAATGAGCAAAAATTAAAAAATCTGGCTCTTCTGTACTCATATATACAAATAAGTATTTTTCATAACTTCGTGAAGGTCTTTCCATGGTTTTTTTTTATAATTAACTTGTTTATCATTTACAAATTTTCAGAAAGAACACCTCAGTGCTTCTGAAATTTAGGCACTTTGTTACTATAATAATTTTTGGATGCTTAACTTCTGTCTGAGAATCAGTACTGTGTATGCATTCTAAAGCAGAAGAGCAGTAAGGGCGAAGCAACTAGGAAATGTCTGAGGCCATATTTGAACCCACATCTTCCCATCTCCATCTCCAGACCTCACTCTCTGTCCACTGAGCCACCTAGCTGCCCCAATTCAGGCACTTTAGCCTTCAAGATTTTCCCAGGCCAACTGTCCTAATCAAGAACTGCCACATTGTCCTATGCATAAATGGTAGACTATTGGGTGTTAAATTATGGACATCAAATCTGCTTGCCCCACAAAGATCTTCCTTGATGGTTTGTCATAGTGTATATATTTCCCAGCATGGGATCAATTCCTTTGATTTAAGGTTTTTTAACTATAGAATGGTAACCTATAAATATGTTATCTGGGAGAATTGTTTTTGTTGTTGGTTTCAGTTGGTTTTCAGTCATGTGCAACTCCTTATGTTCCCACTAGAGGTTTTCTTGGAAAAGATCCTAGAGTGGTCTGCCATCTTCTTTAGCTCATTTTACAGATGAAGAAACTACAGCAAACAGGATTAAGTAGTTTATCCAGGTTTGATCCACAGTTGATAAAAGTCTGAGACTGGATTTGAACCTCAGTCTTCCCGATTCCAGGCCCATTCCTCTTTCCACTGTACTACTTAGATGTCCTAAAGAATTATACCTTAACCTTTTGACACTTATTTTCATATTCAACTGAGATTAGTTTTACTTCTTTAGTATTTCAAAAGATCAATATTGCATCACTATAGGTACTCCTTCCACCCAAATAGACCATAAACCTTCCATATCTTAGTAGGTAGTTTTTAAAAAAATTTTTTTAAACCCTTAACTTCTGTGTATTGGCTCCTAGGTGGAAGAGTGGTAAGGGTGGGCAATGAGGGTCAAGTGACTTGCCCAGGGTCACACAGCTGGGAAGTGTCTGAGGCCGGATTTGAACGTAGGACCTCCCGTCTCTAGGCCTGACTCTCAGTCCACTGAGCTACCCAGCTGCCCCCTTAGTAGGTAGTTTTAAAAAGCCTTCTTTTCTTTATACTTTCTTCTTTGATGATTTCATCAGCTCCTGTAGCTCATCATCTATACAGTTGAAAAATTAAAACCAATAATCCAATAATTAACAATTAATAAATAGTGATTAATATGATCAATGATTAATAATAACAAAATAACACTACTAATTTTACAAGATCATGCCTTTATTCTAAAATCTTCTGTGGCTTGCCCCTGTTGTCTCAAAGATAAAATACAAATTCCTGAAACTGGAATTTAAAGCCTTCTAGAATGTGTTTTGTGTTTTCACCTCTCTTATTAGGCCCTTAATTCTTCCTCTTTGTGTGCTCTCCAATTCAGTCAGCCTAAACAACTAACTCTTCCCTTAAGCACCATTGCAGTTCATGTCTTCTTATCTTTGCACGAGTGTTCATCCATGTCTGGCATATTAGGATTCTTCATAGAACCCTTTTGTCATTGGTCAATTGTTTTTCCAGTTGTGTCTCTGGACTCTTTATGACACTGTTTGGGTTTTTCTTGGCAAAGATACTGGAGTAGTTTGCCATTTCCTTCTCCAACTCATTTTATGGATGAGGAAATTAAGGCCATCAGGGTTAAATGATTTACCCAGGGTCACATAACCAGAAAGTGTCTGAGACCAGATTTGAATGGGAAAAGATAAGTTTTCCTGACTTCAGTCCTGTCACTCTAACTGCTGCACCAGCTAGCTTCCCAATAGAGAATCCTCAGTTTTCTTCAAAGTACAATCCAGGAACCAACTGCTTTTCTGATTCCCTCAATTATTATTACTCTTGAAATTACTTTGTATTTCTTTGAATGCTCAAGTGCTCTACTGAATCAGAAATCGCCTATCTGACCAATACAGTTGACTTGATCAATACAATTGATTCCTCCTACAAGGCACATTGCACCAATCCATGCCTGCCCATCATGTGGGACTCTTGCCCAAGTTCTTACATGAGATCATCACAGAAGATTCTTCTAATATTGTTGGAGAGTTTTCCTTCATTTCTCTTAATATCATGATGATATCAATGAGTCACAGAGACTGTCCATCAATCCCTTGCTTTTGCCAATATGACTAATCCACCTTTGTTCCCCCTCTCATGCATATTTTTAATTCCACTCTTTATTCTGTTTCTTTGTCAATTTTGTGGCATGCTTTCACCCATTATGCATTTCTCCATTACCCATTGGAGACTTTATTCTATGAGTTGCAATTATACAACAATATCAGGAAATCTTTGATATTAAAAATATGGGCCTTTGTTTCAGGAAGATTCATGTAGTCATTAAAGAACTTTATAGGCAGGACAGCTAGATGGCTCAGGGGAGAGCCAGGGATAGAGATGGAAGGTCCTGAGTTCCAATCTTGCCTCAGATATTTCCTAGCTCTGCAGCCCTGGGCAAGTCATTTAATTCCCATTATCCAAGTTTTACTCAATAGGCAGTATTGATTCTAAGATGGAAGGTAAGGGTTTTTGTGTGTGTGTGTTATGATTTTTCAAAGAACTTTGTTCCTTAGAGAAACCACCAGATCCTTCTGTTAGATTTCGGGCCCAGTTCATTTTCTATGAACAATATCTCTCCAAAATATACATACTATCTGTATATGTAGTTGGATGGATATCTAGTTAAATGGGCAATCCACAGAAGGTGGAATTTGACCTCTCATTCTACTAATGATGAAACTGAGGCTCAGAGAAATTAAATGATTTAAATAAGATCTCACAGCTAGTTAGTGATAGTTGGAGGTAGAATATGGGTCTCCTTACTTCTAACTCAATGGCCACATTGAAGGAATCTACCAAAATTCCCATCCCAGCGCTCATCACTGAATGAAAAGAGTTAAGAAAGTGTAGGCTATGAAGATGTTCTGTGCTGGTTTAAGCAGCTTTCTTTTCAACTGTCACATCCATAATTAATTTATCAGCAGAGTAGTGTACAAGATGAGATTTAAAGTGATATTTATAAAATGAATTAGCTTCTTCCCTATCTTATTTAGAATTCTCCATTGTGAATATACTCAAACTGTAAGAGAGAGGCAATTTATGCGAATGAAAGCTCTAGTGGCCTAGATTCTCTAATCTGTGGTAAATTTTATCATTCTATGTCTTCTTTTCCCTTGAGGCTTGAGAACCATGTGGCTAAAGGACAGAATCTTGTTATTTTATGCACATTCAACAATATATTACACTGTAGGCTTTGTTATTCACTGGAAAACATATTTACTTTTTTTCTTTTGAAGGATGATTGCTCATATTTCAGATTTGGACCAATCAAACTAGTGTCAAAGGCAGTTGTGAATACAGCCCAATGGTATGACCCATGCTTTCCATGCATTGCACATGCATGAGTTCAATCCCTCAATCTCTTATTACCTCAATCAAGAGCCAGCATAGTACGGAGGGAAGAACAGTAGAGTAAGAGTCAGAGAAAATGGGTTTAAATCCTAACTCTTTCATTCAACAAGTATCTTTTAAGCTCTTTTTAAGTGCTGGGAATATAAGAAAGAAACAAAGGAAGGAAGGAAGAAAAAAGAAGGAAGGGAAGGAGAAAGAAAGAAAGAAAGAAAGAAAGAAAGAAAGAAAGAAAGAAAGAAAGAAAGAAAGAGCGAGAGAGCAAGAGAGAGAGAGAGAGAAAGAAAATTGTAAACAACCCATATAGCTTCAAGAAGCTTACTTTCCATGGGTGAATCCAACACATATAAATCAATATATACATCACTAGAATAAAAGAGATGGAAGATAGCTGGAAGAGCACTAGAAGTAACTTTTGAGCTGAGCCTTAAAGAAAACCAAGAATTTTCAGAGTATGAGGCACAGAAGTAGAAAGAATAATGGAGGCTCAGAGGGCTGAAGGTACAAGGCAAGAAATATAGAAATATAGAAAATGGGATATAGGTGAGGAATTGCAATTAGGCTAGTATAAATAGAGATGGAAATAGCAAACCACTCCAGAATCTTTGCTGAGAAAACCCAAATGTGGTCATGAAAAGTCAGATTTAGCTAAAAAAAAATGAACAAAACCTATTATCCTGGGAGATTTTACTGAGTTGCAGTGGGGCAGGAGTATTCTGGTAAAAGTTTAACAATTGGCTTTCCAGGGGAAAAAAGCTCATACAAGACACTTTTAAGGTTAATCTGCAGTATTGAGATTTTCTCCAACATATTTTTAAACCTACAAAATAGCAAATCAATCTCTGGTTTGGAACATTTGCCAAATTCTGAGGTATAAATGTTCACACTGAAGATTTAACAATCAACTCTCCTTATTCTGTTTTGAACTGGCTCCAGCATATCTCTGAGGCATGATATGGTCCAACCCATTCTTTCGAATCTTTTAGCAGTTATGTGGAGAATGTGTTAGAGTGGGGGGAGATCTGAAGCAGGGAGTCTTAATAAAAAGCTACCAGCTAAGTTGATGAGGGCCTCTAATTGGATGGCAGTTTTGAATGGAGAGGGAGATTATGCATTCAAGAGCTACTGCAGAGAAAGAAATGACCTTAATAGCTTACTACTTGTGTGGTCTTAGGTAAATCCTCTGGGCCTCAGTTTCCTGATCTGTAAATGAAGAGGTGGGACTAGAAATATCTAGTCCCAAAATGTCTTAGCTTGAATCTATTATTCTGTTATTTTTGTTGTTGTACGGTCACATCTGACTCTTCATGACCCCATTTGGGGTTTTCTTGGCAGAGGTACTAAAGTAGTTTGCCATTTCCTTCTCCAGCTCATTTGACAGATGAAGAAACGGAGACAAACAGGGTTAAGTGACTTGCCCAGGGTCACACAGCTAGTAAGTGTCTTAGACTGAACTTTGGAAGATGAGTCTTCCTGACTGTTGGCCTGACACTCTAGCCACTGAAATGCCTAGCTGCCTCATCTATTAACATAGACATGCACATAAAATGTGTCCAGTCACACTCTAAAATGCTAGCAAGCTTTTACAAGTGGTGGGGTTGCCGAGGATTCTGAGCCCACCAAAGCTAGAGGTGGATTTTCCAAGTCTCTGGGGCTCCTCCATTCCTGCAGTCACAACTTTGGCTTTCTGCCTTTACTTCCCCCTACTGTTTTCTTTCTACTATGGTACAGAAGGAAAAAGGAAGTGTGCTCAATGACTTAGTCAACCTACAATCTAGGTTTCATCTTCTAGCACCTCTTTGGGGTTTTCTCTATCTTCAACACTCTGATGGTACTTCTGCTTGGTGGAGCCCAGTTCCTATGGGGTCAGGTGGGCTATTTACAGTGGTATGCTGGTTAATGTTTAACAATTAGTTCTGGTGGGGAAAAAGGGCCTGTGCAAGACACTTTTTAGCTTAATTTGCATTATTAACATTTTCTCCAACACTTAACTTAGACTGAGAAATCAAGAAAATAATAAATCAAGCCCTGATTTGTAATATTTGCTGATTTCTACTATGTACATGCTTATAATTGAAAATTTTACATTGGGCACCGGAGAGCTTATAATAGCTGGTTCTTGAAGACCCATAGCTGTTGGTCCTCCTCTTTCCCCTTTCTCTGAACCTAAGAATTCCAACTGGTTGCTATCTTGTCAGGGATTAAAAAGCGAGGTGTTTTCCCCCTTGTTTCCTCTGGCCATTCATTTTATTTGCGCTCAATCTATAGAATGTGGCCTTGATGCTCTGGTTGTTTAGGCAAGGAAGACAAAATAGTTCATAGTTTTAAACTCTAAAAGGAGATACCAGTTGTCATCAGCCCTTAAACTGAATTATTAGCCCATAATAGCAAAGTGCAGGGTGAGAGGAACAGGACCTACTTGGAAAGATGCTTTCTTTGTCCTTCGCACCATTTATGTTTTTAAAGTAAAGTTTAGTTGGTAATTTAAAAAATCAAGTCTAATTGATTCTAGTTTCTTTGACATGAAGAAAGAAAATTCCCTTTATGATGTAACATTCAATAAAAGCTTTCTTTAAAAAAAATCTCCGGGTGTCCTTTTTTTTTTTTTTTAAACCCTTGTACTTCTGTGTATTGTCTCATAGGTGGAAGAGTGGTAAGGGTGGGCAATGGGGGTCAAGTGACTTGCCCAGGGTCACACAGCTGGGAAGTGGCTGAGGCCGGGTTTGAACCTAGGACCTCCCATCTCTCGGCCTGACTCTCAGTCCACTGAGCTACCCAGCTGCCCCTTCTGGGTGTCCTTCTTAATGAATTATGCTTCATGTATCTGTCTATCATCCTATGAAAGATCCAATTTAGGAATCATTAGGCTCTGTCACTAAATTAGCTGTGTGACCTTGCTTGAATCACCTAATTTTGGGGAGGTCTCAGTTTCCTCATTAGTAAAATGAGAGGATTGAACAAGATCTTTAAGGTCCATTCTAGTTATAAAATTCTGGGAACACTCATAATAAATCAATCTTTTCTTTTAATGCCTCATGAAGCACCAATTGATAAATGTTTAAAAGATATGAACAGACAAATTTTGGATGAAGAGATTAAAGCCATATGAAAAAATGCTCTAAATCATTCCTGATTAGAGAAATATAAATCAAAACGAAACAAACATGAGTTATCTCATACCCATCTGGTTAATTAAAATGATAAAAGGGCATAATGACAAATATTTGCAGGGATTTGGAAAAGTGGAGACACTAATACACTATTGGTGGAACTGTGAACTGATACAACCATTTTGGAGAGCAATCTGGAATTATGCCAAAAGAGTTATAAAACTTTGTATAGTCCTTGACACAGGAATGTCACTGTCAGATCTGTTTCTAAAGGGATCAGGGGAAAAGGAAAAGAACTTACATGTTCTAGAACATTTATAATGCCTCTCTTTGTGGTGGCAAAGAACTGGACATTGACAGACTGCCCATCATTTGAGGAATAGATGAACAAGTTGTGGCATATGATTGTGATGAAATACTACTGTGCCAAAAGAGCAGGTTAATTTTTTTTAATGGAAACCCTACATGAAAATATGAAGAGCAAAATGAGCAGAACCAAGAAAACATTATATGCAGCTACAGAAATAATGTTTGGAGAATAACTTCTTAATGTCCACCTCCAGAGAAAGAAATGATAAATCAAAATATGAAAGGCAATTTAGATATTCTTTTTTTTTGGTTGGTAAATGATGCCTTCTCTAGGACAGGGAGAAGAGAGGAGGGAGATACCTGGGAATTTTAATCTAACCAACCAACAAATTAATTAATTAAAAATTTCCACCAGAAAAAAAATAAAATAGAAAAAAAAATCTTGAGCCTCTGATCAAGGAGATGTAGTGGTAGAGAGGTCTGGTTTAGTATTCAAGGGATTGTATTTCACCTAAGTAACTATAGGGTTAACCAAGCTTGGCCCCCATCTGCATCTGGGGGCAGTATAGTACTGTATATTAAACAGATCACCAACACTAAAAAGATCAAAAAAGGAAGAAAAGGTCTTATGTGTACAAAATTACTTATAGCAATTCTTATTTTGTGGTAGTAAAAAACTGGAAATTATGATCAATTGGGAATGGCTGGACAAATTATAATATAAATATAATGAAATAAAACCTTAAGAAACAAGGAAGGGGACAGTTTCAGAGAAATTCAAGAAGACTTGTATGAACTGAGACAGGGTGGAGTTAACAGAACCAGAAGAGCAATTATTACTATAACAATGTAAAAATAAGAGAATTGGAAAGATTTAAGAATTCTGATCATTGCAATAATAAATCATTTTACAATATTTTATTTATCCTGTTAAGTATTTACCGGTTACACATGATTTTTTTTTTACATTTTGAGTTCCAAATTCTTTCTCTCCTTTCCCTCTCCCCTTCTTGAGAAGGCAAGCAAGTTGTTATTGATTATACATGTGGCATAATGCAAAGTATGCAATAATAAATCGTGATTCCAGAGGACCACTAATTAAAAATGCTACCCAATTCCTAATGGAGAGATGATTCCCTTAGTAAGTGAAATGAGAAAGAAAGAAAGAAAGAAAGAAAGAAAGAAAGAAAGAAAGAAAGAAAGAAAGAAAGAAAGAAAGAAAGAGGG
>NC_058130.1:508195686-508238467 GCF_016433145.1 Gracilinanus agilis
GATGCCCCCCCCCCCCAAATTAGGATGTCTTGATCGTTCACTTAATATTTTACAATGAAGAAATATTACCAATTGAGAATTTCAGTCATTAACATAGGAAAACACGTGATTTCATTGGAACTTTATAACAGTCCTCAAAGACTAAAAATACAATAGTACTGTAGGTAATGAATGCAGGTAGTGAGTCAAAGTACCTGAGTTCTAGTGCCAACTTCAGCTAACTACTATGTGAATTCCATTGGGAATCAAGTTTCCTTACCTAATGAGAATCATACTAAGTGATCAGCCCATATCAGATTGCTTTAAAAATAAAATAAACTACAAGTGAAGATACGTCAAAGACTGTAAATGGTCCCACACATTTATTTTTTATTTTATTTTATTTTTTTAAAACACTTTCCTTCAGTCTGAGAATCAATACTGTGTATTGGTTGCAAGGCAGAAGAATGATAAGGGCTAGGCAATGGGAGTCAAGTGACTTGTCCAGGGTGACACAGCTAGGAAGTGTCTGAAATCAGATTTGAACCTAGGACCTCCCATCTCTAGGCCTGGCTCTCAATCCACTGAGCCACCCAGCTGCCCCACAAATTTAAAACAGTATTCTTATTCCCTCCATGTTTTGTAAACTCCTTGCTGGTATTAATTCCTGGAAACTATTTTGTAAACTCTTTACTGGATAGGAATTATGTCTTAAGCATCTTCACATTACTCCTTACAACACCATTTGGGACATGCCACAGGTGCTCAATAAACATTTGTTCATTTATATTCATGGATTTAATGTAGTTTTCAACAAAAACTCCAAATTTAAACCTCTTCCCCACCTTCAGGCACCTGGTCTATCAGGATAGGAGATATTCTTATCTAGAAAGGGCTGAACTAAGATTGGGCAAGAAAAAGCTGTTTAGTCACTCAAACTCAGATCCAGAGCTGAGAACCTGAAAGAGATCAGGTTAAAGGCATATAAGAATATAAATTAAAAATGAATATGGGGGCAGCCGGGTAGCTCAGTGGATTGAGAGCCAGGCCTAGAGACAGGAGGTCCTAGGTTCAAATCTGGCCTCAGACACTTCCTAGCTGTGTGACCCTGGGCAAGTCACTTAACCCCCATTGCCTAGCCCTTATCACTCTTCTGCCTTGGAACCAATACACAGTATTGACTCCAAGATGGAAGGTAAGGGTTTAAAAAAACAAAACAAACAAACAAAAAAACATTATTTCATCCTGGAATCTAAATCACTGTTGCCACTTCCATGATATCCTTAAAAGTCACTAGATAATTTTCTCATTTGACTTATGCAGAAACTATACCAAAGGAAGACATAAAAGCAAAAGTCTTTAATGCCATCTTTACTTCAGGTGTCAATAGGGAGGATTTGGGCTTCTGCAGGAGCACAGAGGGAAGGTTTTAATGATAAGATGATACCTGGGTACCACTTAGAAGAATTCACAAAAATGAACTTGAGCCCCACAATCACTATTTTAGGTTGAGGGATGATGGGAAAATCCTCAGTTTTTGTTGCTTGTGATAATCGTAATGAAAATCGGTCCCTTCCGAATAACATTACTGAATGGTTGTACTTCCACTAGGCGGGAGCAAGGGAAAGAGGGGCAGTGAGGCACCCCACATTGCATGCCAACACTGTATTACTAAAACTCCCATCTCTGAAAATACACAACATCCTAAATAAAAGAATGCCATGTTGTATTGTAAGAGAATTGTTCCGTTCACATTTTTGGAGTAAGGAAGAGTTTGGGGGCTTTAGAGTGGGTTTGTTTTTTTTAAATTGGTTTTAAGAAAGACTTCGGGCTATTCAGGGTCTGCCCAGCTGCTTCTCAGTAGCCAGCTATGGCTGAAGAAGCAGAAACTGTGGATCTGAGAAACATGCCAGCTTTGTCTGGCGAAGAACAATGCCTCTGCAGTCAAACACAATGGCCGTCTCTTATTTTCGGCTAACCCTTAGAAATAGATGGAAAAGGATCATGGAGTTGCCTTGCAGGGCCTCTGAGGCGAGTGAGAGAACATTAGCTCTGCAGCCACAGATATGCAAATCCTTTATGAGACCTACAATAGCCCAGAAAACCCTGTGGGTGGAGACTGATAGCAACCCCACACAGCTAGAGCAAACTCCTGAATGAACTGGAGGTTCCAGACTTCCACAGCCCTTTCTGCTCACTCATTTCGGCATGGAAAGGGAGTCACATTAAGGGTCACTTAAAGGGAAGTCAATCTCCACTTGCTGAGCAGAGTGACTGCTTTCCACCAACTCGTTTTGGTTCTATCAAAAAGTTGCCCTTTCAGTGATTTATGGGGATTTGCCCCAGAGAGCAAAATGTTTTTTGGTCTGACCCCTGTCGCCAGCCATTGACTGATCAAGAACATAACCAGTTGTTCCCTCAGACGGTCCAACAGTTCATTCATTAAACATTCATTAAGCTCTTAGTGTGTGCGAAGGACACAAGCGAGCAATCTTCCTTAGTAAAATGCTAGGCAAGGAATACCTCCTCCACAGCCTGATTTCCTATCCTCTGCTTGTAATATCATGCATTCCTGGTTTACACTTAAGAAAGAGGGGCAAGTATCCATCTAAGCCAAGGCTTAATACGGAAGAATTATAGCCCACATGTCTTCTGCTCTAGCTTACCATGTGGCCAGTGATTTCATCTCAATGGCAAAAGAGGCAGTCGCCACAATATTTTCCTAACTCACAGGGGTGTGGTATGGATGAACTCATCAGTGCAAATTAAAAAACAAAAATGATTAATACTCAAATGTTAACAGCTTCCTGACTCCTACAGAAACAGGGTTGAACTTGTCGAGCAGGATGAGTTTTCTATTCCGAAATGCCTTGTGTACTCCTAACACTATTAAATTTACAGCCTGCTTAAGTTTCAGTGAAACAGCCTACTTCTACATTTAAAGGCCTTTGAGCAGACTGACAATTATAAGATGGTTTTGGATTGCAAATGATTTTGAAGCCACTGCAGCACCTCTCCCTGAGGCAAGGAGAGACAGACAGGGAGAGGGAGAAAGGGAGAGAGGGACAGAGAGAGGGAGAAAGGGAGGGGGAGAGAGAGAGAGAGAGAGAGAGAGAGAAAGAGAGAGAGAGAGAGAGAGAGAGAGAGAGAAAGAGAGAGAGAGAAATGGAGATCATGTGTCCCCTATTTGTTAAGTTGAAGTCCTTTTAAGATCAAATTACTAGGAGGACAAGGAATATATCTTATAGGAGAGAAAACAAAATGATTTCCTCTTAATGTTTTAACTTACCTGTTTTACTTTACTATAAGAATTTGACTAGTTGTTCTAGTGACTAGTGTGGAATTCCCAAATCCATTTTTATACACCTTGCAAAGGGATAGATCCAATAGAACTCCATGATAGCAGGGCACTTCTAAAAATTCTGAGGCATTAGAATGGGACTAGTGAGTCTCTACAATGTGATACTAAAGAAGAATGGAATTATTTTGGTTTTGGATTTGAACGGGGAAAGAATGTACAGCAGCAATGGAAAGGGGCAGGCAATACGAGAGCATTTAAAGAGTTTGTAATACTTCAAAAACCAATATACTATCGTTAAATTTGGATAAGAATCTACAAAAAAGTCTAGGCATGAAACAATTTTTGTCGAAAAGATGTTGCATTAGATGCACTCCTAACATTTATCTTAATCATCTCATGTCAAATGCAAACTTAACCACAAAATACTAACAAATTGGTGGTGGTAACTCTTATCAAAGTTGAGGAAACATCAAATTGTCCAGTATGCAAGAGATCAAGCTAAGGAACTTATAAAGAGGCTACATTGTACTTTTTAGAGTTTATTTAGTACCTTGGTAATTTAAATTATTTTGCTACAGAATTTATAGTAATTGGCAGTTCATTTCCATCTTCATAAAAAGTAATTTGTAGAGTTTCTTATCTGCAATTAAAAAAAACTTCATCACTTCAAAAAGCTTGCTTATGTAATGGGGATAGATTAAAAAAAAACATTAGCATCAATGGCAATGGGTTTTTGTTTTGTTTTTAATTATCAAAAGCATCTTTTACTTACTAGTACTATCACAGACATTTGAATAATAGTAAAATACTTTTTGGATAGTAGGGGAAAATTACTAATTCATTTGATGTACCAATATTAAATATCAAAATTAAGTGGTGGGTGGGATGGCTATATTGGGCTTTTTCCATGTTTTCTTTTTCTACGTGGCTAGTATAGAGGCTAGAGTATTGTGCTTAGTGTGAAGAAGATCTAAGTTCCAACCCTGACTCTGGCCCTCTGTAGCTATGTAACCCTGGGCAATTTATTGAAACACGTTCAGCCTCAATTTCCTCATCTGTAAAATGAGGAGAGGACTGGATGATGTTTAAGGTCCCTTCCCCCTGTATGATCGCCTCTCAAAGTTTCTATCATTTTCTTGCTTTTTTTTTTTTCTGGTAAACTCATTCTCACTAAAACAGACAAAAAGATGCAAAAGGTCTTTTCTTTTTTCTTTACTAAAAACATAAGAGATATTAGTAAGTGCACAATCTTAACATGTCCTTAGGTAAAATAATACAGAAGCTAAAGAAGAATTAAAACATATCTATAGTACATATAGCTTTTAAGAAATCTTTACCATCAAACTCTGATTCTATGACTGAGCTAAAAGGGACCTTAAACAACTTCCATTCCAATATTCTTTTTTTACAGATGAGGAAAGGGGTCCTAGAGTTTAAGTAACTTGCCAAAGATAACACAAGTAGTAAAATGGCAGAACTTAGATTTGAAAGCAGGTATTTTTAACTCCCAATTTCTAACCTACTTTCCACTTCTTAGTGGGTGAAGACAATTATCATTCAGTACTTCATTTCTTGCTGAGAACCACCTCATTCTCGATGGAGTGAAAGAATGCTGAATTTGGAGTCATGGGATCTGAGTTTGAATCCTAGATCTGCCATGTGTCACCTGTGTGAGTTTGGGCAATTCACCTAACGTCCCTGGGCCTCGGTTTCCTCATCTGCAAAAATGTGTGGGCTGGATTAGATGATCACTAAAATACCTTCTTTCTGTGATCTTAATTGAACTATAAACATCTCCTAAATAGGCAGACACCTAGATCTTTAACCTTGAAGCTCTCTTAGAGAGCAAATATACAGTTACAATTTTCAATATAGAATTTTAAGTAACTTCAAAGATTAAACAAATGTGTCCTGTAGGCTATGCTGTGATGGTCAATGGTTGGCCTATCACTTACACTACTCTACTTGGACTGTAGCTAATAACTGGTGCTGATGGTCATAACTATTCATAACATTTATCTTCCAATATGGATGGATACATATACATTGTATATTCTACTTATTAAAAAAAAACTTGTCCATAATAAAAGATATTAAAAAATTCCCTTTCTAGCTTATTTCATCACAAATTCTTGCTTGACTTATTCAAGACCTAAAAAGTTCTCTAGTTACTGTACTATAGTTCTAACAATTAATTTGTATGCTAGTCACCTCCTTACACATTTTATTCACTTCTAATTTTTTATTTTTTTGTTCAAAGAATTCCCTTTCAGAAGAGATGCCCTTTTTCTAATACATACTATATATCATTTAAGTCACTTTCAAGGGGGAAAAGCAACAGCATCATTATTCAGTGAAGATTCAAAATTGTCCCCCTTTCTGGCACTTTGGGTATATGAGAGTGTGAGTGCAGGGGTGTGTGTGTGTGTGTGTGTGTGTGTGTGTGTGTGTGAGAGAGAGAGAGAGAGAGAGAGAGAGAGAGAGAGAGATAGAGAGAGAGATAGAGATAGTGTACATGTATGTATATTGTATTTAATCGGTGTCACTAAAGTTGCCTGTCTAGTTATAAATTTTATTTCCCCAGTACCATAAGGAAAACACATAAATGAAAACAATTGCCTAGCCCAATTCTTTCTCTCTGCTCTCTTCCCTTTAGTTTTGTTTGTCCAGGTGACACAGAAGATCGAAAACAGTAGTTCTCAGATGATACATTATCTCAAATATCAAAGGTCACCAAAGGGTACAAATCGGTAACTCTCTAGAAAGGGCTTTAGTTTTTTTTTTCTTTTTTTTTTTTAAGTGGGTCAGATTTAGTTTCATGTAGGTTGTTTGACACACTGGTTTCTGGCATCACAAGCACTGGTCTACAGGATACCACAGAGCCTTTGTGTCCCTTGCTGACACTACAGCATTGTGTTTTTCTACCCATTAACCAAGGATAAATGACCTAGATATTGTGCCTATTAAAGCTTCATTTTTCTTTTGCCCTTTTGTTCTTTAGTGTACCATATTATCACATGCTGAACACATTTTTAAGTATTCTCAGTCTCCGATGCCCTTTTGAGGAGGTAATGCAAGGGTTTTTGTGTGCATTTCTGTAGAGTTAGCTAGAGTGAATAATGTGAAGGTAATTCAAGATTTTTCTTCCTGTCTGGTCTCAAAGACAATCAGTTTAGAGCATTACTAACAGCTAATCTAGTATAAGAGGATATATCAAGAAACCGTACAAAAGCCAGAATGCTGTATTTGCATCTATTGCGAATACAAAAAATAGAGTGAACACCAGTTGTGATTTCCCTAAACACTACATTCTATAATTACATCTCTGCATATCATGGGTCACTTTTATTAAAAGTATCATTACTACAGTTGGCAGCAATTTACATCTTATCTTACATGATAGCAGTTTTCAAAGAAAAAATAAAAGGACATCACAACAAAGAAAAACAATACATTTACAAAGTCATGTCTGTAAACTTCAAGGCTAGTTTAGAGTTGAGGTAATGCTGTTTAGCTTTGTGGCTAAAGTAACAAAGTCCTTTAATTTAAAAAAAGGTACCTGATTCTCTCTTTTTCTTTTTTTTTCTTTTTTTTTTTTTTGTTTATACCAGTGCATTACAAGATCATGAGATAATTGAACTGTAGTTTTATCCTGTAAGAACCTTCTCAGTGGGTTAATTTCCAAAAGGTACTCTTCACATTCAACAGCTGCCTTATTATTGCTGTGTCTCAAGACAGAGACATTCACACTATCTTGGAGATTGTCAGAGTGTGTGTGTGTATGTGTGTGTGAGCAAGTGTGGGAACTCCCATACAGTCAAAAATAATGAGCAAATACGATATGTATGGTAAATTTCATCTTGACCTTCACAGCAAAAAAAAAATTAAAATTAAAAAATTAAATATATAACTTCATACTTCCTTTAAGCAGCACTTCCTTCTATTAGTGCCACTCAGTTACAAATTGCTGCTTTTATAATACCAATGGTACCAAAAGAAAAAAAAAGCAGAGCATTATGTAAGTTTCCTTAAAAAGACATGATCACCTCTCAAATTTCATCTCTCCTAGGGATAATAAATAATGCACTGCACAATACTTAATGACCAAGATACCTTTTGACACATCTGTATAACATGACTTAAACTTTTTTTTTCTTTGCTACACTATGTTACAGAACAGCTTATAAAAACTAGGTATGAACATTAACTGTGAGTGTAAACAGTAGGACTACCACTTGTCAAAAGTTTTAAACACTTTAACTGTAACTGGTACTGGTTATTCATCATTTTCATTGTTTTCTATTTCATCCCCCCCATCAAGTGAGTCTAGTTCTTCACCCTGTGCTATTTCATCTTCTAAAATGGAGGAATCTGCAGTCTTATCTAGGCTCTCTTCGGCATCGCTGCCTTCTAGGTGTTCTTCATCTTTAAAGGGAGCTCCCTCAGCTTTGTCAGCAGCCTTCTCATCACTGGAACCCACTGCATTCTGAAGTCCTGCTAATGCTGGGAAACCAGGCAGTGTCAATCCTCCCAGTCCTGGAGGTAGAAACATGGATGGGTAGAAGAGGCCTGGAGCCATGGTGGACAGCAAGAAAGGATTGAAGGCTAGAGGGTTTGAGGGCAATCCAGCGGTGGCGGTAGCAGCACTGACAGATCCATTTGCAGAGTCAGTAGCAGAAACAGTGTCTGTGCTTTTCTCAGAGTCTTTGTTCTCTTCTTCATTCTCATTTCCCTTCTCTTCCACTTTTGAAGTGCCATCTTCAGGTTCTCCTTGACTGGAAGCAGTAGTGGTGTTTCCAGAAGCAGCTGAGAGTGGGTTATTTAACAGCCCACCAAGTCCAAACATGTTGGGCAATCCGGCCATCCCTGGCAACACGAGAGGGAGCATGGCAGCAGGATTCTTAGAATCGCCTCCAGCAGCAGCAGCAGCAGCAGCAGCTGTTGCAAGTCCTGGAGGGAAGCCCATGAGACCTGCTAGTTGTAGAGACTGTAGATTCTGTAGACTCTGAAGGCTCGTGAGATCCATCCCAGCAAACAGGCTATTCATCAACAGTGGGTTGATGCCTGATGTGGAGGCGGCGGCGGCGGCAGCGGCCGCAGCTGCTTTGGCAATTTCACTTTTTGGCCTCCTCCCTCTTCTGCTGGCCCCCTCTTCCCTCACAACAGGCCCGGTGAGGAGACGGTCAAACATGGACTCTGGAACAAATCCCTAGAAAGGGGAGAGGAACACCACCATGTCTATAAGCAACTTCTTTATAGGAAACAGCAATGGTTTATCCCATTGTAGCACTTAATATTCTGAATTTAAAACAATTCAAATATTCATAATCTTGCTTTATTTTTTTTTTTGCTAGACTCATTTGGTGAGCTCATTTTCCAAGTGGACACTGAAATAATCCAACAAATATTGATTATTCACTTACTACTGGGTAAAGTATGGCACTGGGCTTTAGAGTAGAGAGACAAAACAAAACAGTTCTGGTCCTCAAGAAGTTTACATTTTACTGAAAGGATAATAACATGAACACCAATAAATATAAAGTCATTTCAAGAAGGAAGGACCAGTGGGAATGAGAAAGGCAGATGAAGACTCACTTGGATCCATATGGATCAAAATCTGAATAGAGGAAAACTAGCACATTTTTTCAACTAAATTCAATACATTTTATGATAGCAGATATTATATCTTCTATCCTATATTGTTCTGTTGAATTATGCTAATTTGATACAGTGCAAATCAACCTATTTATTTGCAGAGTCCTTCAAATTCCAATCAATGAGTTAAGAAAGAGAATAAAAATGGTTTCCAGTTGAACAGTATAAATATATCCATGTCCACTTGGAAAAGAGCTTAGAACAGCCTTCTTCTAAGTAATTTCCACTTGGGGCCAAATATCTATTACCTGACAATTTCTTCTTTCTGAAATCCAATACAAATATTTTAATGTTCCTTGAAAGTAAAGATGCAAAATTTAAGGTACTACTGTTGGATCTGTGGTTGAATTGATTCACAATGTCAGTTTCTTTAGTTTAAAGTAGGTAATGTGGTAAAAGATTTCAGAAATGCCCAACACACACACACACACACACACACACACACACACACACACACACACACACAAAGTCTCACTCACTCTGTCTCTCATTTTCTTCTTTTTCTTTTTTTTTTTTTTTGTACAGACTTGGAGAATACACATTGAGATACATACTTATACACTGGAGTTTATACTTACAGATTGCTTGACTATGTCAGTCCAATCAGGAGCCACGGCAAACTCAGGATTTTCCTCTAACCACCTGGGCAAGTCCTTCATTGGAGGAGCCATAGCCCCACCCATCTGATTAAGAAAACAAAACAAAACTATTTTAAACTATAGATATGCTTTTGCATATAGTCATTTTAATGGACTTTTTCCTATTTAGAAATAAATTACCAGGAAAAGCTACCTTTCTGAAATAACTGCTGATAGAGAATTCCTTCATAAAAAGTTTTACCTTCTTTCCATTTCGTTTATTTACAACAGGTACTCTTTCTTCTCCTGTCAAGGTGTTGATATCCAATTTATTAGGGTTTCGACATCTATGTCGTTTCTGCTTCGGTTTTTGAAATGGGGAAAACAGCACATCTGCACTCTTCTTTGAGAAAAAAGGAAAGAACAAGTTGCTGTTTAGTTTTTCCTACTGAGTATTCAATGATATAACTAATTAGCCATTTTCAGCAAAACAGTAGGAACATTTAATAGGTGATGTTTGCCTGACTGGAGAGATGGGGTAATATTTCTTATGTAAATTATGGCAGTAAGTTAAGTGTATAAGGCGAGAATGTCTAAGTATGCTTTAATAGT
Source organism: Gracilinanus agilis (assembly GCF_016433145.1). Classification (NCBI taxonomy): domain Eukaryota; kingdom Metazoa; phylum Chordata; class Mammalia; order Didelphimorphia; family Didelphidae; genus Gracilinanus; species Gracilinanus agilis. The sequence goes on from NC_058130.1 coordinate 508,205,812, forward strand.
CTCTTAGATTCTCATTATTTCTTACAAATGATATGATTTTCAAAGAATTAAATTTTAAACATTTAATAGTCATGCTATTATAGGCTACAATTGTCATATACCACCATACTGCCCTTTTTACTCATGTCTTAGATATGCAGATCAGTCTTGTGGATAACATGGAAGTAAGAAAGCAATAACTAATACTATGGTTAGGCTAAAGACTCAAAACTCTCTGGTCTATGACTAAAATCAAAGGCTCAAATTATCTAGAACAAATATGAAGTTTTTTTTAAAAGGATGCATGTGTATAGGATAGGAAAGTCCTGATTTAAAAGGAATTTATATAAAAAAGATCTAGGAGTTTTAGTTGACCACAAACTTACTGAGACAACTATGTAATAATATAGCTTCTAATAAAGTTCACACAATATTAGGCCACATAATGGTAAAGTTTTCAGACTGAAATATTTCATTTTAAAAAGGCTGAATACACATCTGTAAAGGAGGTGGTTGAAGAAATTCTGCATTGTGTGAGTGGTTGAATTAGCTAGCATCTGAAGCAAGGATTCTTAACTCAAGGTCTACTGATTTCTAGACATCTGTCAACTTCATATGGATGGGAAAAGAATTACATGATTATTTTTACCAATCTCAAACTGAAATTTAGCAATCTGAAGCAAAATATTACACTGATATATTGATAAATTCTTTTAAAATTATTTCACATATGATAATTGGTCTCCATAGGGAAATATATGTCATTCTCAACTAAAATAGTAGTGATATTTAATCAGTTCAAGTTAAAATGACCAATTATTTAAAATATTATTTTGAGAAGGGATCCACAGACTTCATCAGATTGCCAAAAGGGGTTCATAACACACCAAAAAAGTTAAGAGCCCTTACTCTAAGGTCTCTTCAAATTCAATGATTCCCTGATACTTACTGGTACATAACTTGGCATATCAACAGTGTAGGTAGGATGTAGTTTAAGCCATTCAACTAAATCCTTGTTTTTAGGGGCATCTTCCCCAACCAATCTGGTCCCATCTTCTAGGTTTATGACTGGGATGCGAGTATCTGGGTCCAGCTGTCCAGGAGAGGGAATGTTCCTTGTTGGTGGGGTCTCTATATCTTCTTCAAAAGCTTTGGTCACCTCAGCATCCTCCTGTAGAAAGACAGACAATTCTTTTCATTCTTACTTTCAACAAAAACATCCTAAAATTGCACCATACTCCAGAAGAATGTCACTCTAGCATCATGAGACTTCATACCTAGACAGGATAAAAATTTTCCAAAAATGTTAACTTTTAAATAAGTTCTCCAGCTTGTTTCTTTTAGTTCCAAATATGAAACAGCAATTACTGACAAGTTCCTTTCTCACTTATAATTTGTAATTCAGTTAGAATTTTCATACTTTTTTTTAACCTAAATATCAGTTCCAAGGCAGAAAAGCAATAAGGGCTATGCAATTGGAGTTAAATGACTTGCTCAGAATCATACAGCTAGGAAGTGCATACTTTTTCATTCACCCTTACACCTCCAATCTTTTAAATCCTAACCAGGACTCTCTTTGTCAAAGAATTATGTAACTAAGTAGGGAAAGAGTTCTTAACTATATATGGTCCCTGGGAGGATTGTGAAGATTACTTGGCCTTTTGGGGATCATGGGAAAAACCACTAAGAGAAATTAGTTATGAGGTTTGCTTAAAAACAAACCAAACCAAAACCCCCCCTTGATTTTGCTTAAGCACTGGTGAATTGCACAAAATCCTATTTTGCTGGCACAATAGTATTCATGGGGTATGTGTAGCAACATTGTAAAGTGGACAAGCTCTAGTTCTTGGCAACATAGTGTATTCTTAGTTAAAAAGTGTTGCTCTTCTAGACAAAAGGTCTCCAGCAAAGGAGATATATGATTCAAATTTTTAAAGGAAAAGCTAATAGTTTCTACAGCATAAATTTGTCATTATGAATTTGTCAGAAGTTATTACTTTAGGTAACAAGATATGCCAAAATAGTATACAAAGTTTCAAGAAGGAAGGCAGAGCATTAGTGATAGTGTGTCATCTGAAAACGGCATGATTAATTCAGTTGCCATTTTAGGTAGGATGAGCCAAGTTATAGTTAAATTGGTACCTTTCAACATTCTGTTAAGTAAATTCTTATTAAGTACCTACTGCTGTGTGTAAGTACTCACTGTATAGCAAGAGTATGATAATGCTGAGGTTGGAATCAGAAAAGCTGGAGTTGAAATCCCACCTGTAATTTACTAGCTGTATGACCCTGGAGGACTCCCTTATCTTTTTGTACTTCAGGCAACTAGGATTCATTTATTCACAAGCAAACTGCTCCATTTACTTTAGTGGAGGAAGGCCATATACTGGGAGTTACCTATGTATTCACCATTTTCTGAGCACTAATGTATACCTAACAAAATGTTGCACCTTATGGCTGGGGACATATTAAGGTACATTCAAAAGAGCTTTAGTTTGGGAGGGAAGACTTTGAAACCTTTGTCACTTAATCGAATGATAGCTGGAAGGGACTCTTGGAATTTATCTAGGCCAACACCTTCCCTTTATGAAAGAAAGCTGATTCAGATTCCCTCTGCTACTTATTACCTAGGCAATTTACTTCATTTCCCCTGGGTCTCAGTTTCCTCATCTGTAAAATGAGGCGTTGATGATCTAAGGATCTTTTCAGTTCTAAATATATAATCCTGAGAAATTAGCCTTGATTTTTCTCATTTCCTGAAAAAAAAATCCCCCCCCCCAAGTTCTAGAGTTAAAGGATAGGCCAAAAGGGTGACATGGAGAAGAATGCAAATTAGAGGAGAAAACTGTTTTCTTTGGGCCTTATCATTTAGAAGGCAGTTTAACTTCTGGCTCTCCTCAAAGACACAGATCCACCTACAATCCAAAGAAGGCAAGAGACAGAACTGATTTAAGTGCCAGCTTATTGGTTTTCACCTGGAATAGGCAATGATATGCAATAAATCCAACCCCCAAGTCTAAGGCTAGAAACAGCAGAATTCTCTAAGGAAGTATTTCTGGAATCTTTCAATGAGTAATAGAATTAGCCAACTTTTTGATGAATTATGGTGGTAAATTATAGAGGAAAAGATGAATGTATTACATTGATATATTTACAAATTCTTTAAAATTATTTCATAAGTGAGAATTGGATTCCATAAGGAAATATGTCATTTTTCTACTAAAATAATAGTAACTTTCAATTGGTTTAAGTTAAAAATCTAGTGAGCTTGGCTCCAGGAGGAAAACACAATTACAAGTTGTGAACTCACCACAAAATTCCTGGCCAGAAAAAAAAAACATTTCTATAATAAAAGGCTAATCCCCAAAACAAATTTTCCGTAAATCCAAGTTTACTGTAGGTTGATATATCTATGGTAACAATTTTGGCTGACAAAACCAAGGTTTTTTTTGTCAGTAATCAATAGATCATAACCAAAGGAGGAATAACATCTAAACTAAGTCAGAGTTAATAAACACATAAAGAAAAGGAAGCAGATCCTCATACAAGTTGGGAAACCTAAAAGTCATCTCCATAATTATGTCAGATAATATCCACTACTCTGTTAACTCCAAATCTCACCTATTTCTTCAATGGCATGAGCTGGATTTGATATCCTTTAACTGAGATGAATTCAACCAGATACAGAAACATGAGTGCACACCGAATGAAAACTAGCTACTGGACTTACTACACTCAATGATGTCCGTTTGTTGCTCATGAAAAGCAGATCAAGCCCTTCTACATTTTTCCTCCTTCCTCGCCTCCTCTTCATGGGAGGTTCTCCATCCATTAAGGAGCCATTAAGCAGATGCCTTGTAGGTGTGCGTGAGAGACCTGCCTGTAGCAGTTCCATTTGAGTTTTAAAGGCATCAGACACGGGTGTGGAGACATTAGGCAAGATAAACTTTGAAGTAACAGATGAAAAATTTGAGGTAGAACTTGTTGCCTCTCGTGAGGCCTTTGATAAATCTACAACTTTTTCTTGTCCATTTTCTGAGACCACCTGAGACTCCCGCAGCTGAGCCACCATCTCCATGAGATTCCGTCGCTTGGCAGCTCTTTCAGCCTCAATCTCTATTTTTCTCCTCCTCCTCCTCCTCTGACGAGGGACTGATAGGTTGAGTGCATCTTCCTAGTGAAAAATGAAGATGTGAAGTTGTAAAGAAGCAAAGCTATTTCTGGTTTACTGATTGACTCCAAAATAAATAAATAAATAAATAAGCCAAAGCAAATTAGCCTATTATGAATAAAACCACAGAATTTGGAGACTATACAATAGCCCTTTTGTTCTAAAAGAGATTGATATAAGCATAAATGTTTTCAAGTATAAAAAAGGCAGTAATTTTTTATATTATATAAATAAGATCTCTCTAACTTGCCTTTGATAATTGTGGAGAAGCAGCAATGTCCTCACTACCACTGATGCTAGCTTGACCAATCATTGAAAGCTCTGTAAAGGTCCTTTTCTGTAGGGGGCTGTCCACAGCTGTTGGTGCATAACCAGGCATAAGTCCCTGGAAATCAAACATCTGGCGTCTGTTTACTGGCCACTTCCCTTTCAACACTGCTTCACAGATGTTATCTAATCGGTTTATCATTACACGATCCTATACAAAGGAGAAAAGATATAATGAAATGTTGGCACAAAGAAAACTTTGAGTTTTACACTGGTTAAGAACAATAATATAAAGTATTTGGTAATCATTCAAAGAATTTTAAAAAATATTTAAAGTAGCATAGTGCATCTAGAAAGATTGTCTTGTTATGGAGTAAGTCCTCAGGTAGCCCTAGGACAGAGACTTTTGTTTTTAACATATTAACATTAGCATTACCATTTGAAACAACTGGAAACACATACAACCCCCTCCTCAAAAAAATTAGAAAAGAAAAAATGTTTTAGCTCTTCACAAGTAGATTTGCATTCACATCTGCAAAGCTAACAACTTCATATATGGTTAGAAATACTCCTTTAAGTCATCAGGATACATATTAAACATCTGTGTTTAGCATCTTGAAGCTCTGGTACCTTCATATCCAACAGGATGGATCTAAAAGTCTATACCAGGAAGTTTTTCCTCATTAGCGTCACTATTAATAAAGTTCAGTATTATGAAATGGGCATCAACCTAGGGTTACCTAATGAATGTCAATTTGCATTCCACACCCATTATCACTTCAAATTTCATTGAAGCGTGTACATTAAAAATTTCTAATTACAGCTTTTAGTCTACTTAGACTGAGTTCCAAAGATTAAAAATGCTTGTTACTAAGAGCCCTTCAAATCATCTCTGAAGCTCCTTTTTGTATCCAGGAAAGCAGATGAAATTTCTGCAGGAACTAAGGAGACAGGAAAGAAAAGAATCCATTGATAGTACAATCTTGAAGGAAAAAATTAATTTTTTCAGCATCCCTCATTCCCCTCAACTTAATCAATGATTACTGATGATTAGAATATAAGATCATCCTTTAACTTCCTGATGGGCAGGAATAATCTACCAGCAATCTTAGTAGCTGCAACAGATGACCTGCTTTCCTCTTGAAATAAGCCTATTAAAGCAAGTTTTTGTTTTATTTTGCTTTAAACCAGATGGCCTTATTTATGGTGATTAGAAATATTGCTACTTTATTTCTTTACTCTTCAAACCAGAACCAAATTGAAAATGGATTTATGACAAAATTACTAAATTCAGTAAGAAAACTAATTTCCCCAAGTTTGCATAATGTCTCCTATTAAATAGTTCATAGGCATAAGGATCACAGACTCAGGGCTGGAAGGAAGGTCAACTTCCTGATTTTACAGACGAAGAAACCGAGGCCCAGAGAGATTAGATGATTTGTCCAAAGTCACACTAGTAAGAAGCAGAGGCACTTCCTACTGAACCACGTCCTCCAACTCAAAAATTGTCATTCTTTCCACTACTGTCATTACAGTATAAACAGTATTCTATAAGATAAAACTTTAACTATGAAACTTGCTTTTCTTTGAAAAAAATCCATTTAACATTATATGATTGAGATGAAAAGGATTAATGCTACTCATCCTTCTCCCTATACAGAATTCAATCTCTCCAAATTATAAAGTTTTCTTTTAATATTGAAAGTCTTTTGCAGATAAAACCCACAATTCAAGTTCATAAATTTCTTCCTACTAGGAATGTGATTCTGCTGACACAATAATTAATAGACTACAAGGAAATAATGCATGTTAGTTAACCATGCTATCTAATCAAAGAAGCCACATAGAACCTCACTGCACTAAAAAGGTTTAACCACATTTTATAGTTTACTACTCCACAACCACCTCTAGCTTGCCACCATTTTTATTGGGTAGCCTTCTAAAAATGTTTTCAAGAATCTTTAACAAAAACATGTTACCTACAAATCTGGTATACAAAAGCAGAAAATCTGTAATTATTTTTGGGAAAAACAAAAATGAACAATTTGGAAAGGTGTCCTCTCACCCCCTATGCACTGTGTTCAATAAAGAAATGATGAAACACCAACCTTAGGCCAAAAAGAAAAAGCAAAAGTTCTCTCATGAAGGAGCTGAGCTACAGAGGGATCTCCATCCTCCATGTAAAATCCATCCCGGGTCTCATCCCGGGCAGTGCTCATGGACGCATTGCTTTCTTCATCAAAATTCTTCCCCTGAGAAGCAGTTCCTGCTGAAGGAGGAAAAGTTGATATGCATTCACTACAAACAGGACAGTCCCTGTAAATGAAACTCAGGAAGAATTGAGTGTATTAAGTAAGAGGAGAAAAGGGTAATTTTTCTAGCTATTGATCTAGAAGTGACTGCTATGGCTGAAAATTATGACTTTGTACTTTATTTCTATTTCTATTATATTTATTTCTATTAATCCACAATAATGAAGACACCAAAAGGTAACTTTCCTGAGGAAATTTCTCGATAGCTCTTATTCTATCCCTTTACTCAGTGAGAAGAACACTGAAGAAATTGGGTAATGATGGTACACTGTGTAGAGTGTCTACCACTAATTAAAAATTCTTCCTCAAAGAGCTTTCCCTATCCTCTACTTCAAAAGGAATAGTTCATTTAGTGGCATATATTATACTGAATGTACTATATCTACAAATGTAATCTTTGACAATAAACTACAAAATATCACCCCTTCCTTTATGATTTAGAATATATGAAATGTCTTATGTTTCTATGCCAGGATGACATATCCAAATTAATCAATAACTGTTAGTATCTAAGAGAAATATGGGAATATTATTCCTTCTTAGAAGAAATTATACAGTGTGGGCCTCTTGAGAAGTTTATAGGCCAAAGGTTAGCATGACTTTGCTAATACAAATGTTTTACAGAAAGCTTTTGATAACTGGAATACAGAACTAGGTGTGGAGGCATTACCTTCAGGTTGGGAAGACTCTTCTGATTTATCATCATCATCGAGCTTTTCCTCTTCATCTTCTTCAGAACCTTTTTCTGAAATAGACTTTGGATCTGCATCTGCAGTAATTTCTATATCCTTCATTTCACTTTTAACAGATGCCTCAGCCTCACATTCCTGCTTAACATCTTTTTCTCCAGCATTAGCTTCCCCTTCCTCAACCTCTTGTTTTTCTTTGGCCACTAAATGCTCAGACTCTTCCACTTTGACTTCAGTTGGTTCTGTAGTCTTTTCATCTTGGATATGAGTTGATGAGATGACTTGTGGAGTCTGACTAAATCCAGCAGCCAGTGGATTGAGGGAAGACACATTACTTGTCCCTCTGTTTTGAGCAAAGTTTTTATGGGCATCTAAGAAGGACAACTCAGGATCATTCAGGATATGATAATCTGTCCTACTGACTCCATGTTTAGCAGCACCAACCAATAGATCTTTGTCATGTTTACCACACTCCCACCACTCTGGCAAATCCAAGCTAGGCTGGCAGAGTTTTAGCCTCTCTCCCAGCTGAGGGTGATGAAGAACTTGTTCTCGTATTTTCCTTAACAGTTCTATGCGGTATAAAGTTCTAGAGGCACGCTCTTCGGTGATGGGCTCAATCATGGAAGAGAGGTCAGGTGGTTCTATAATACAAAAGCAACTCTATTTATCTTTCGTTAAACAGAAAGACTAGTTTCTAAATTACAACTAATTAACTTATAACCCAGTTTTTTCATTTGTTTGCTTTTAGTTCCTTATTTATTGCAGAATAGTCGTTTTAAATTCATCAATATACCTACCATCATCTGGCTTTGCTGGCATTCGGCATACTCGCCTACACATGGCCACAAAACAGTTGAAATATTTCTCCAAACTCTCATCAGACTTTTTGTCAAGTCTGGCAAAGGCGCGGAATTGGTTCCAGTCAAACTGTTGTTTCATAGGATCGAAAATAATTCCAAAAGTAGAAACTACACGATAAAAATCTGCTTCTTCTCTTCTTGTCCATCTATTGGAAAAGGAAAGATATTATCTTGAATAGTACCTAAATAAAAGAGATTAAAGTTGACTGTTAGTCTCCCCCATCCCCTGCCCTTCATAAACTTAGCAGTGAAGTATTCAAAGGAAAAAAAAAACCTAAAGTGCTTTGGTTTTTAAATTTTTCCCATAAATATTATCCTTGATGATGATTCCTAAGGGCTATAAGACAAAAAACAAAAAAATAAAAAAAACAAAAAACCAGAATATAGGGGAAGAGGATGTAGGGAGAATTGAACAAAACTGGGGAAAAAAACCTCACTTTTGACGTTTTTCAGATATTATAGCTTCTCTTTCTGCTTCCAGGGCTCTCACTTCCTCCCGAGGACGACGCCTTCGTCGGTCAGTCTTCATTAGTGCCTCTTGCCTCATTTGTTGCCTTTTATAGCTGCGCTGATAGGCAGTAATGAGGCGGCGCAGACGGGTAGTCAGGGTTGAGGTGTTAGGCCAGTAAAGTTGGCCTAACTCGGCATTACTTTCACTGTGCTTGCCTAGAGGAGTGGAAAAAATATTTTTGAAATGCCTACTTGCTTCTTTGCAATTCCCAACAAAATAAGATGACTTATTAGCATTCAGATCACATTATGGAAAGGATGGCTCAGTGCCCTAAAAATGTAAAAATATAAATTTGGAATAATTAGTAGTGTAGAGTTAATTAGTCAAGTGTAAAAATGAAATTACTGCTTCAAAAAATGTATGGCTATTTGTCAAACGTATGTACATATGTACATATATGTATAAACATATAAATATGTACCTATCTATATGAATTTAAACCTTATATTCTATATAATAAATGTTCCCTTAGGTAGTATTGTTTCAAATGAAGCTTCTGAACCAAAAAGACTATGCATTTCTAGAATCATTTAATGATTTTATACATATTGTATAAAAGGTCATATTTACTACATATAATAATAAAATTTTATTTCTATATTTGGCAACAGTCCTTGGATTTCTAAAGATCCTTGATAATTATTACTAACAGCAGAAAAATCCAAAAAGCTTAATTCTCTTAATCCAAATTACCCTGAATCATTCTGTTAGAGATAAATCTCATGGTGTAATCATAAAACAAACATTAAGAATTATCATTAACAGATAACTGAAAAAGCAAAATTATAAGGGAGGAAAAAAGTTCAAGCATTATGAGAAAAAAATGATTTTAAATAACATCGAAAAGTTAACATACTGTCTGAAAAAGATAGTGTCTAATGTCTTTGGTATTAACATGAATCACAATTATGCAGCATAAACTCGTTTCTCTTCTTTGACTCTCTTGTAGCATTACCTGTAGTGTGTATCTCCATAGATTCTTCCTTCTCCTCTGGCGGTGAGTTTGCAAATTCCTTGAGATAAAAAGTAAATTGTTTAGATTTTTATTTTTCCTTAGCTTTTAGGAGAAAGCTCTTTCCCATTCCCCCTCACAAAGCTAGTGCTTTATAGGTGTAAAATAATCTAAATCTGTTATAAATATTGAATTGAAAATCAGGATACTCAAGTTCTTACATCTATTTCATCCTTGAATGGTGTTCTGGTTGGTTTATATTCAGGGTCTTCATCTTCTCGGTCAAATTCTCCCCTATGCAAAATTTAATTTAAAAATAAAACCAAACTGATAAACAAGTGAACTTTACTTTCCTACCCAACAATCAATTTGTTATGTGTTACTTTTAAACTGAGGCTTGCTGTCAAAAGGGAAAATAAATAGCACTAAAACATATAGTAGTGAAAATCTGGCTGGGACCAGGTTTATATTCGATAGATGATACATATTTAAGCTTGTTTCTCACTAGTATTTTAACATTAAACACCATGTAGACCAAATCAATGGTAATCATTTAAATGTCCAAGTTTGATTCTATATAGTAAACAAAGTATAAAAACTGAACCTTGCCAATATATGTGATACTGACATAAAGTTTATTAAAATATTAAAACATCCTTCTTACCCATCACCACCATCTGCTAGCATGTCTGTTCCTCTTTGCTCAGCAGCTATGGCCTTGGCATCAGGCATGCCAACCCGTTCCAGAAAACACAGTGCTGGGTCAGCTCTCATAGAATTATACTTCTCATAGCCTGTTTCCATCACCACCACCACCACCCCGCAGATGAAGCAAACAAAAACAGAAACAAAAAAAGGCCTTGTCACAGAAAGATTCATGGCACAGATACATGATGCATATTTTGTTTCTGAATCAAGGTTATTATCAATATTGAGTTTAAGGAAACAAAAATCTGTTTTTAAACAAAGTAACCTAGGGCTCAGCATCTTAAATGAGGTTGTCTGGGTTTGAGTTAACTTTCAAGAACATTACAAAAAATATGACCAATGCTAATGGGAAAACACTTTGTTTTAATATATAATAGCACGTTGCTTAGGAAAATTTTTGTTCCTCCCTCCCTCGATTTTTTTTCTTTTTTAAACAGATCTAATTTTGTCTGACATTTGGAAAGTTTCTTAATGGGTTCTTTATGACCTCAACAGTGTTACTCCTTTTTCACCTCCATCACCGCTTTGTGAACAATTTTGGTCCTGTTGGAACTTGTACTGTCGGCTGATTCCCACCCCCTATTATCCCCCACCCAAACACACACACACACACACACACACACACACACACACACACACACCCTGAGGACCTGTCTTCTTAGGTTTGGGACAAAGCATGTCAGGGAGATGATGCTGTTCCCTCCATGGTTTACACACTGCAATTTGCTTTTTTACTGCCCAAGTTGACTAGATGGAAAATGGCAGAGCCCAACAGTGCACGGCAGGGAAATGATTTTTAGGCTAGACTTGCCTCAGCTGAGCTCACAAAACGTGGCTGCTGTACATAGGCAGAACAGCACAATTCAATTAGGATTTGTACTACAACACACTGCTCCTAACTGCTGTAGAGCCCCAAGCCAAACTGTAATCATGAAAGGTTTTATAAGCCATCATTCTCCCCTTTAGTCAGGCTGGGCTGCTGAGAATACCTCTGCGACCTCCAGAGAATTGGGATTATAATCAGGAATCGCTCACTGTATATATCCTGCCAGCTCCACATCCCCAGCCTTTCAAAGTTAACAAGGCTGCATCCCACTCAAGGGAGCCGGGAGTTCTCAGCACTGACATTTGTGAAATATTGCTTGGAACAAAGCCCAGGAGGCACTTGTACAGATTAATAGCAGAGGTTAAGCCCACCGTCCACTTTGACACTGGTTGGCAGAGTTAGCAAGGGAAGCAGTCCTGGAAGCAAAGTTTATGGAGATCTATAGTGCTACTTGGCTATTATTAAAACAAATATGGTTTTGTTTTATTTACAGCCAAGAAAGAAATATTTTCTTCTCAAATATTCTACAAACATTTAAAAACAGCATCTGATATTTACAGCTCAAATTAGACTTTTAATACAGAAAAATAGTAGAAGCCAAGAGTCCTTTGGAACTCTACTCATTAATATTATGACGGGAAGAAGGCGTGTGAAGAGTTCTAAAATACAGATAAAGCCATGCAGTCAAGTTGTATTCAAATACACAAAGAGAAGCATCACTTACCATGTTTGTATACTCCAATTAAAAGGGATTTATCTGCTTCCTTATCCCACCAATCTGTAGGAACTTCAGCATGGAAAGGTTCAGGTATCCATACATCTGTTTCGCTGAAAATAAAATAGCTTAAATTATATTTAAATCAAGTACTAATACTATAACAAAAAAGTCTATGTATTATCTATGATAATATCTACACCCATACAGACTTCTTTATAGAATAGATGTGGAGAGATGTGGGCAGTGTGGTGAAATGGAGGCTAAAGGAAGAGAGTAGAGGTCAAGGGGAATCATTTTGGTGTCTGCCTTCACCATAAACAAACCTTATGTGGCAGCACATTTAAAAGGCTACCTTCAAACCATCATCAGCTGTTAAAAGAGTGACTAAAAGTAACTCATACAGGAATATTATTCAAACACACACATAATAAAAAAGCTAGTCTCGCCCAGATTCCTGCCATTTCCCTAAGCTCAGAACCAAGACAATTGCATTCAAGTTGTACAAAGAGAGGAGTCACTGATAGCAGCTTATGAAGGTTCTTAAACAAAATGTTTAAAATGTTTTCAGATTACACCAATCTCTACAATAAGGCATAGAAAAAAATGTGCACTTGCACTAACCTTGAGTCAGCACCCTCTAAGATCTTATCTGCCTGGTCCCCTATCACTTCTTGTCTTAGATAGTACAGCATGCGGACACGCAGCAGGACCCTGGAGAGGAAGACAGAGGGGGGGAAAAGTTCTTAACTTCAGGACTGTTTGCCAACAGTGGCTTTTGGCAGCTGCTGCTGTTCATCCATCATCCTGCCAAGGCTGATTAGCCATGCTGTATGGTAGGCTTGAAGCGTGACAGATGGTGGCACATAATCACCTCTGTGTGGTGCTTTCTGCTGGCTTCCAACAGGCCTGCCTGGCAACCGCTTACACTGCACAGAGAGGGACCAAGCTCAGCCCAACCCAGGCGCATTTCATTTCGTTCTACCTCGTGCAGCTTGTGAAGTTTGGACACGTACTCCACCATCGCCTCTGAAGTATTGAAGCAAGTTTGTAAACAACTGAGCAGATGGCTTTCAGTCACTGTTCTGCTTCATTATCTCATAAAATTTCCTCAGCTGCTGCCTTAATACCATTTTTGGAAGCACATCAGAAGTTGTAGGAATAAACGAGATATAAAATCTGGTTTTACTACCTTACAATAAACCTTCAATATGGAATGTCAGGTTTTTCAGATTATACAACTTTTGCTTCCGAGAAAGGTGGTAGAGGTGTGTGTGTGTGTGTGTGTGTGTGTGTGTGTGTGTGTGTGTGTGTGTGTCCATGAGAGAGAAATCCTTCTCCCTTTGGGCAAACTACTTTTACTTCTCCCTCTAGTTTGTACTATTTTTTTTTTCTTTTTACCTGTGCCTCTAAGTTGTAACAAAAACCAGAAACTTGACTCAGGATTTGAAATGTGTTCTATTTACTAAAGCTCTTGGAGTGATTTCCAAGGGATCAGTCAAAATCACTTGGAATGCCAGGAACCAGATTTTCCAAGGTAATCAAATCTCATTTGGATTTTCACAATGGCTAAGACATTCTTTGCAACAAAATCCACCTGGCAAATCCCACATGCTTATTCTGTTTTTACCCAAATACAGCATCCCCTGCTGGTCAGCTTGTGGTGTGACACTGTATGGAAGACCACCCTCACAGACACGAGCAGGTTACTGAATTACCTAGTCTACCCTCTTTCACAAGGACAAAGCAACTGGTTGCTTCTAAAAAATCTAAAATGACAATTATTTTGGGCTGCACAGTTTCAGTGATACAAGTCAACTCTTTATTTTACTAGCATGGGCTATCTGAAACAATACAGAACTACTTGGCTCACCTGCCATGGCTTAGGCTACTGATTCATGGTTGTCAAGTATGACTGCCTATACTCCAAAGCCTCAAATCATCTATATCTTGATTTATCCATTTTACATCATCTATATCTCAATTCTTCCTACAATAGGGAGGTTCAACAATTGACAGCAATAAGAAGGAGAGTCCAGTTTAAACCAAAGGGATAGTTCAACATAACTGTATCTGGCACGTCCTTTCTTTTCCTGGAAGGAACATAATATCTGAATTCTACTTCTGGTACAAAAGCCATCTGAAAGAGAATCTACAATGAGTAGGCCAAACCTTTAATAGAACTCTTTCTTTCTAATATTATTATTATTTTTTTGCCACCTGAAGCAGAGAGGAGCATCTTCTTTTTTCAAGAGGAATTAACAGTCCATGTTGAATCCTAGATCTTTTCCCTCTCTTTAGAGGGAGAGGGTGAAGTCAGGGTCTATCCTACCCTCTAAAATTCCAAACTTTTGGCAAATAAAATATTTTAGTAAATTGTGGTAGGCCCAATACAGATTCCTATTTTTCATCTACAGGCATCAGTCTTATTTTAGATACAAATAGGGCTTGGAGTAATTCCATGGGAAGATAAGAAGAGGTGGGTTGGGTTTATGTTTTCAAACTACTACAGATTAGATGGGTTAGCAACTTTTTTTTTTCCACCATGACTAAGAGGAAAGACAATAAGAACATTAGTTACTGCTAACAAATTCAGAATGCAATTGCAGAGAATGTACTAAGGTAGGAAGTCTGTTAGGAACATTAAAGAGGGAAATGAAACTGCAGTGCCTGGTAACACAAACCATTGTTCCCACATTAAACTAAGGGAAATGTATCTACTTTGGATGAGCCTCATTTCCTGGTTTGTTTGCATTCAGAATCCAAAAGGATGTGAATAAATGTGACCAGAAGGTTTACATAAATCCCAAGCAAATGGAAGTTTACTAACAGCAATACTTGGGATGCCCTTTCAGAGGGTGCTTCTTGGTTATCACCTTTAAAAACAAGGTAATTTAGAAGTAAATGATTAAAATCTTTATGTACAAAATCTGGAAAGTACCATCATCCAAAGGAGCTCTTAAAAAGCACCAAAAAGTATAAATAAACACTTTCTTCTCATGTTTCAAAGTCTGAAATTTTCCTTCCAAAAACAGTATGGAAACTTAAATGTACATGCGTGGTTAGTTTTACAGATTTCTAATGATTCATATTAAAATTCAATTATGGAAATATTTGGCAAACACCTAATAGGTACAAGGTATAAAAATGGCATCAGATATAATATATCATATTTACTTTGTAATGCTAAATTCCCATATTTGTGTTGGGAAGTGGGATTTTGAGATAATTTTGGGAGTAGGAAGGTGTGAGAGGAAAGAAGGGAGAGGGAGAGACTCGTAGAAAGCTACTTCCACTGAAACTTTTTCCTGAAGTTAACTAAATGTTGAATCGAATTATAAACTGACCATAACTCTTTAGCAAGTGTTTGTTGGAAATAAACCATCTCTAAAGACCTGATAACCACCCAGCCAGGCATCACCTGAGTTGGTTTGATGCTTCAAGAGAGACAGCACAGCTGTGCAAAGACATTAATCACACATTCCAGGAGCCTTTAAGAAAAAACAAAACAAAACACCGTGCATTTCAAAAAGAAACTATACTCATGATACAAATCCTTTAAAAGCTTACTTGTTACAGTGATGTTTCAAATGTTTCTTATAGCTATCCTCCTGAAACAAGGCATCTGGGTTGCAGCTTGCCAGCCAATCAGCATCTTGCAGCACTGGCTGTGCACTCTGGGCTTTCACTTTCTTTCCCTTCCTTCCCCTTGGCACTGGTGCTGATAAGCCTATAATAATAATAAAAGCTTTTCACCATCCAAATTGCAGTGTCAGAGTCAGATATTTATACTTAAGAGACAGGAAAATGTAGGGTTTATGTTACATCTTTTTAACAGCAGTATGTCACAAAAGGTCTCAGCCAGCTCTTTGCCACCAATGAACCCCAAATAGTACAGTGACACCAACATACCAGAATGATTAACCAAAGCTCGAGTCTGGCCATCAGCTGTTGGAGTGATCAGATCCCAAATGAAGCTTTTGATATTTTCATCTCCTTTGTAATGATGGAGACAGTAGACAAGGATGGTCCGGCAGATGGTTTCCACATCTTGTTCAGTTAGCTGACGTTTATAACGTCCATGTGAAAGGATGTCAGTCCACCGGCCCCAACTGTAGGGAAAATATTCAGTGTGTTGGTGGTACACTGGCATTTACCTAAGGGGCTTTCATTTTAATCTTCATAGGCCAGTACTAATGACATTTTATATAAGGTCAAGTCAGGGAAACCAAATCCAAGAGTTGAGCATTTATTTTACAGAGTGGGCAATAAGTTCACTGCTTGTAAATGCAACAGTTGAACTACCCTAAAAATAATCAAGCACATATGTCTAACATGGGCCTTTCAAATCAGCTGCAGAGTGGGTTGTTCTAGAACACTAATGGAATCCAGGGATTTGGGATGTATTATATATTTTGCTCTACTCAAATCAATATTTGTATGATTTGATGCTGTATAAAACTTTTAGACTAGCAGAACAGATCAAGGTTAGAAGTGGCCACCCAGAAAAGAAGAATGTAATAATGAGTATCATGCTACTATCTTTCCTCAATGTATTTCAAAGGGACATCATGAACATTAATGAGAAAAACTATACACTGTTTTGAGTTTCTGAAAAAGAAGTTGCAATCACATAATAAAAGTATCCAATGGTATCATCCATTCCAAAGAAAAATTGAACTCATCATCTCTTAAATATTCATGTTAGGAGGAAGGAGAAACATGGAGAAAGAAACAAGGAGAAAGAAAGCAATCCCATAGATGCTTGTAGAAGTATCCTTTTCAGTACTAGTTGCACTCTTAATCATTCTCCTCAGCTCACTGGTTGAAGCAGGGGAAGTGGAATACTCCTGGCTCCCTAATGCCACTTACTTACCTCCATCACTTACTAACTTCCTCTAAGATTCAAGCAATTCATATGTACTACCAATTCAAAATCTTGGTAGCTGTTGTCTACAGACACCCAGGCTATTTGCCTTTCTTCCTCAATGAGCTTAGTAAATGGTTCACAATTTTTCTCTCCTCTCCAACTCCTGCCCTCATACTAGGAGGACTCAATTTCCTCCTTCACCTCTGACTCACATGATGAAGTGGCATTATTTTTTACAAAGGCAAACTCCTCTATCTGCTGAAGTGATCCTGTCTCATCTCTTTCAACAGATTGCTCCCTCTGCCACTTATTTTTAATCTCTCCCTGTTTACTGGCTCATTTTCACCACCTTGAAATATATCCACATCTCCCCCATCCTGAAAAAACCCTCATTTGATCCTTCTCTCCCTGCTAACTACTGTTCTATATTTCTTTTGCTCTTTGTGGCTAAACTCCTTGCAAAAGCCAATTATAATAGGTACTTCCAACTTTCTCTCCTCTCATCTCCTTACTATAAGTCTTCCAACCTTATCATTTCACCAAAATTAATACCTCCAAAGTTACCTAATTACCAAATCCAATGACCTTTTCCCAATCCATATTCTTCTTGATCTTTCTGCAGCTTTTGACACTGTTGATCACGTTCTCCTACTTTCTCTCTAAGTTTTTGGGGTACTCCCCTGGCTCCCATTCTACTTATATGATAGTTCCTTCTCAGTCTCCTTTGCAGAATCCTCATTCAGATCATATCCTCTAACACTAGGTATCCCTCAGGATTCTGTCCTGGGCACTCTTTTTCTTCTCCCTCTATACTGTTTCACTTGGTGATCTCATCAGCTCTCATGGATTTAATTGCCATTCCTATGCTGATTATTCTCAAATATACCTATTCTGCCCCAGCTTCTTTGCTGACTTCCAATATTGCATCTTTAGCTGCCTTTCAGCTATCTCAAACTGGATGCTCAGGAGACATCTTAAATTCAGTATGTCCAAAACAGAACTCATTATCTTCTGGTAAAGGGCAACACCAGGCTCCTAATCTCTCAGGATCACAATCACTATACTTGAGATTTAACTCTCAATTCTCTCCCCTTTCATATGCAAAGTTGTTGCCAAGGCTAGTTGATCTCAGCTTTGTAACACTTCCCAAAATATGTCCTCTTCTCTCCTCTGACACTGCCACCACTCTAATGCAGGCCATCATCACCTCACACCTAGACTAAAGAAATAGCCTGCTACTGGGTCTACCTGTCTCAAGTCTCTCCCCAGTCCATCCTTCATTCAGCCACCAAAGTGATTTTCAAAGAGTACAGATGCAACCATGTCATTCCCCTACTCAAAAAACTCCAGTGGCTTCTTATTTTTGCCAGGATCATATACAAAATGCTCTATTAGGCATTCAAAACCTACCTCCTCCCAATCCCAACTTTCCATTTTTTACACTTAACTTCCTGCCACATCCCTCGATCCACAGACATTGGTTTCTTGGCTGTTCCACAAACAAGACAACCCATCTCTTAGCTTTGAATCTTTTCTCTGGCTGTCCCCATGCTTGGAATGCTCTTCCTCCTCAACTCCTCTGACTTACTTTCCTGGCTTCCTATTAGTCTCAACCAAATTTCCATTTTTACAGGAATTCTTTCCCAATCCCTCTTAATTCTAATGCTTTCCCTCTCTTAATTATTCCCTATTTATCCTGCATAAAGCTTGCTTTATATTTATTTCTTTGCATGTTGTCTCCTCCATTAAACCATAAACTCCTTTTAAGTAGGGACTATCTTTTGCCTTTTGGTATTCCCAGCAATTATTAGCACTTGGGGATTTGACTAGAGGTGAACTATTGTGTGAGGGTTAGACAAAGGTAGCCCTCCATATGACAGGAAGCAGATCTGGGTTGCACAGATCTGCATAATGGATAATTACAGGTAATAAGAAAATCAAAATGTTTACTACAGCTTTGGAACAAATCAGGACTGCTGTTGAAGATCAGAGAAAAGGTGAAAATGGTAATATAAAGGACTCAGAACTTTAGCCTGACAGAATTTCAAAGCTAAAAGGGGCCTTTTCCAAAATCATCCCAGATCTTAGAGTTGGAAGGAAGGTCATTTAGTCCAACTACTTATTTTGGGAAACTCAGGCACAGAGAAACAAAAGGACTAGCACAAGATCACAACATAATAATATCATTTTATATATTTATTTGTAATGGATTTTTAACAAATTAGTTCATTGCTAGGAATATCACTGTAAACCTATGTGACAGAGATGAAGTAAGGCTGACATTCAACTTTTCTATATTGAGTTAGCAAGTAAAAAGAAATGTTATGAATAGGACTGAGGGTTTAGGTGGGTGGGATCTTAAGAAGACAGGTTAATACAATAATGAAGAGAGATGAAAAGTAACTTATATTTGGTGATAGGATAAAAACAAAACAAAACAAACACAGAACCTAAAAAAAGCCAAGGTCTTTCTTCGGCTATGAAATACCTTCTAATATAAAATACCTAAAATAAAATATCGCCTTATATTCAATATTCCTGGCTATGATTGCTATTAAACAGATAGAAAAAAAATAATACACTTGTTACATAGGATATCTTGTAAATCATACCAACAAAAGTCATTCTATGGGCCATCAATTAGAAAATGGATGTCATATGCAAAAGCTTTTAAAAAAATAAACTGATTTCATTTTAATATCCAATGATCTTCCAAAGAATTTACTCTGCCCTCTATGACATTATCTCTGCAGTGTTGTTTTGGTGACTTGGAAGATACTTCAAGGGAATTTGTTTTTAATATCTTAACACATCTTTTGCAATGAAGAATAGCTATCAATACAATTATAATATTTAACATAATTAATACATTAATGATACAATATGAATATAGTTATACACAATATTTAACATAAACATTATTATTATTAACTAAGGTAGATTCAATAAAGAATTTTGTGCTCCTTGCAGTTATTTGCAAATATAAAGCAATACAAAATGTTAAGAACCAAATAGCATATTGAAAGAATGTGCTTAGCTACCAGTGATCAGTGAGACTTTTGCTACACTTCCTCTCAATACCGAACAGAAGAGTTGATTAGAAATGGTTTCTTCCCATCAATGAAGATTTTAAAAACCCAGTAGCTCTCATAGGACAAGCTGACTTTCCCAATACTGTTAATGAGCATCATAGATCATACTTAAGACAATCCTTTTAGGTAGGCAGGGCAGCTCTTCTCATTTTATATATTTTATATATTTTATATGATGGCCTAAGTGTTATCTAGTTCTTCACAGCTTCCTAGAACTTTATGTATGTTATCTTATTTAAGCCTCATTCAGTGAGATAGATACTATGATGATGATCCCCATTATAAAGACTAAGCAGTTAAATGATTTGACTTTGGTCATACAACTAAAGGAACTATCATCAGAGGCAGGATCTGAGCTTGCTTGCTTGCTTCCTTCTTTCATGGCAGCTAAAACACTCCTATTCCAGTTATTTGTCTTTCTAACGTTTAAGCTGAGTGCTCTTGTTTCAAAGCTACCTCTCATGTTTTATAATCTTGATCACTGAAATATGTTATTGTACATGTGGATAGAGTGCCAGGCCTGGAGTTGGGAGGATCAGAGTTCAAATCTG
This sequence comes from Gracilinanus agilis, assembly GCF_016433145.1. NCBI lineage: Eukaryota > Metazoa > Chordata > Mammalia > Didelphimorphia > Didelphidae > Gracilinanus > Gracilinanus agilis. The sequence continues at coordinate 508,226,318 of NC_058130.1, forward strand.
AGCTCACATACTTCTTATCTGTGTGACCCTGGGCAAGTCACTTAAGCCCAATTACCTAGCCCTTGCTGCTCCTCTGTCTTAGAATGAATACTAAAGCAGAAGGTAAAGGTATGTCCATGTAGACATACATATATTTGCAAATACATACATATATACACACAAACACAAATGTGTCAAAATCCAGTCATTTACCTCATTTAGCCAGTAACTAAGAACTATAAAGAAAAACTTAAAATATTTTATATATGAAATCAGTTTACTCACCCATAAACCAGAAGATTCTTTTCAACTCTAAAACATTCACTCCTTGCATAACCCTGTGATTTGTCCTGAGGTCTCCGGGGCTTTGTGCTAGGCTTTTCTTCTGAATCACTTTCCAAATCTGAAAATTCCATCAGCTCATCTTCTTTCACAGCACTATAAAGTCTAGTTTGCTTCCTCACTCTTGGAGTGTCAATAACCAGGTTGTTCTGAAACAAAAACAGAAAGAAATGTGAAACTTGTGAAAAACAGTTCCACAGATGAGATAAGTATTTGAATGGGACTTGTACTTACCCGTCCATTTAAAGCATCAATGTCCAACTCAGCTTTTTTAGCCCATTTCTGCCAGAAATTTGGATCATCCAAGGATATGTCTGTTCTATTTCCAGATGCAACAAAACTAGCCTGGAGATTAAAGATAGATGCATTAATATCATAGTTCTGTTTAAAAGTTTCTTCTCTTCTCCTACATTTCCTGAATTTAATTATGCATTCAACAAATAGGTAACTGGTTCTTAGTAAAGTCTTGTTTTACCACTATAAAAACAATTTATCAAGGAAAAGCAGTTTTTTCTTTACTTTGTTGCTGCCTAACATCATGAAATCTCATTGTAACAGATTAATTCACACCTTAGCAAATGTAGAGCCTTTCCCTTCAGATTCAATAGTAATGGTGTGTGTCCGCCTCAGAAGGATTTGATCAATATCTTCTTCACAGAATTTAGACCCTTCATCTTCTTCATCCATAAGTGCACCATAAGCACCTTTGCGTAGAAGATCTTCTATTTCTTTCTTAGAAAGCTGCTGCACCTAAAACCAAGTAAGAGAACATATTAATACTTTATTTCACAAATAGATATGGTATAATGAATTCAGACAAAACAAAACATGATACAAATAAATGCTTAACATATTCTGACTAGAAGGTTAATAATAAACAAAGAATCAGTACAGAGTTTGGAGAAATTTTTTTTACCCCATTTGTAGCATTTTCTCTTCCACTCATGGATTGTAAAACAGCTTTATCCAGGCCAAGCTTCAAGCTTGCCTTGTCAAACATTTCTCTTTCATAAGAGTTTCTTGTGATTAATCTGTAGATTTTCACAGATTTACTTTGTCCTATTCTGTGACATCTAGCCTGGGCCTGGAAGAAAAAGAAATTTGTTAGGGGTCTGGCAGAGAAGAAGAATATTCACTTTCAAGTTAAATAAATAGAATTGATTCAATGAGTTTAAATATGGTTTAGAATGCTAATAACACACCAGGATGTTATAATGTTTAATACACTTAGCAGAGTAATATAAATTGGTTCTTTTGCATAAAGCATATAGCATTACCAGAATTAGATTAGAAAATTTTAAGTAATTGATCTCGTACTTAACTACATATTATTTATTCTCTTTATATTTATTTAGTTTATGAGTTTATATATGTATTTAGCATATATTTATTTGTATATATACATATTTAGTATACATTCAGTACACATACACACATGTAAATATACTTATCTTTACTGCTAGAATATAAACTTCTTACAAACAGAAATTGTTTTATTCACTATATCATCTCAGATAGCCTTAATAAAGGCTTGTTAATTGATCTTTTTGACTAAGGATCATAATAGCTGATTGCTGTTTTTTTAAAAAGTCAGCAAGAATTCTCTCCCATGTTTACCTGAAGATCATTTTGGGGATTCCAGTCTGAATCAAAGATGATGCAGGTATCAGCAGCAGTCAGATTAATGCCCAAACCTCCTGCCCTTGTACACAGGAGGAAAACAAACCTATCAGAGTCAGGCCTAGAAAATCTGTCGATAGCTGCCTGGCGAAGGTTGCCTCTTACTCGGCCATCAATTCTTTCATATGGGTACCTGAAATAGATGAATATTACAAGAAGGTCTGGTAGGTCATTTTGTGTTTCTCTAAAATCTTCATTCTCCTCAACTGAATGCAAATTAGATGTTCATGCTCTTCAGTATGATAGACATGTTTATTTACTAGCAGAATAATAACATGTAAATTCATAATATGTTTGGACTAAATTCATATTATGTTTGAGCTATAAGAGACTTTAAAGATCATTTTGTCCAAATCTCTCATCTTATAGATAATGAAACCAGAACTTTTTTCATAGCAATAGTGGTTATCACTTTTCTTAGTTTAAAAAACTAATAGATGTACCTCCTTCCTACTCCTTTCTCAAAAAGAATTTTCCTCTTTCAGTGTAATATTTGGGTCATATAAGTAACTCTCCTAACTTATCATAAGAATTACCTAAATCAACTCAAATGTAATTTGTATTCTTGGTACAAAATACTTCTCAACTTCCCCATTGAAAAAAAAAAAAAGAGGGGCAGCTGGGTAGCTCAGTGGAGTGAGAGTCAGGCCTAGAGACAGGAGGTCCTAGGTTCAAACCCGGCCTCAGCCACTTCCCAGATGTGTGACCCTGGGCAAGTCACTTGACCCCCATTGCCCACCCTTACCAATCTTCCACCTATGAGACAATACACCAAAGTACAAGGGTTTAAATAATAATAAAAAAAAAAGATGGAAATAATGAATGAACTGAGGGAGAGCCTAATAAAGTCTACTGAGTACCATATTGAAGTCATTATGCAGAATACAATTAAAGAGGAATACCATATACTTCTATAGCTATGTGAAAGTTTCCCATCCTCCCCAAGAGCACTCAGATTTCAGTTAGATCACTGATATAAAACAAAATTTAAAATGGTTTCAATTTTTACTCCATTTAGCATATTTTTTACTTATAGGTTAACTACTCAAACTCTTGTAAAAAAAGTTAATATAACTGTAAGTTTATTTCTATTTTATTTTTATTATTATACTGTTGCCCTTACCGTCTTTGAATGAGGTAGTCTTCCAGTATGTCCAAGCAGCGCACCATCTGGGAAAAGATAAGCACCCTGTGGCCACCAGCCTTCAGTTTTGGCAGCAGCTTGTCAATCAGCACTAGCTTGCCAGCAGCCTGGATCATTGCCTGGAGCTGAAAATCTGGAGAGTCTGCATTGTGTGTTTCTTTAAACTCTTCCAAAATTTTCTCTTCAGCACCTGCAGAGATTGGACAGCATTACGAGAATACCGTAAAAGGTTTTTATTACTAAAAACAATGAACTCGCTTTTAAGACTTGATGCAAGCTGTAGGAACAGCGTTAAGTTCTACACTCATATTTATGAACAAGAACACACCAACTTACTCATAGCTAAGCCTATGCAAAAATGTAAATGCACAGAAGTGATCAAAGTTTTAAGTATAACACGTTTGAAGGAAAAAGACATTTTTCCAACAAACAAGTGTTTGCTGTCTGTAATAACTGAATTTCAACAACAGACTGTCAAGCCAGAAGTGGCAGAAACAAGCCAATGGGCCAGATACCTACTGAAATTTTGGAAGCTAAATTGTTAAAGAAATGAAGAAATGTTTACTAGCTGAACACAAACACAAACAACCAAAATATGTTCTAGGATTAAGAAAATGACATTTTAAAAACTGGAGTACAAGTATGGCAATATTAGTCTATCAACACATATTAATATAGTCATTGCCAAAATCAATCCAAGGCAAGTTTCATATCTCTAGGTTATTCCACACTTTTTATTTTAAAAAACTTCCAAGCATTTTCTTTTTGATATTTTTTCCTGGTAGCCAAGAAAAAAATGCTATTTACAATTATCCAAAGCTCTTTTATTTACATGGCTAGAAATATTTCATATAAAACTCCTAAGTTTTAATTCCTCCTCGCCCATCCAAATCATATTTGGAACTTATTTTGAGGTATTAAAATGTATAAAGAATGCATTTTCTTTCTCTAAAACAGATTTTTATTTGATGGATTATTTAGACAGTAGCAAACAAAGTTTTTTAAACTGCTAGGGAATTTCAACTAAAAATCATAAAGCCCTGATCTGGTCTCTAATAATCTTTATGAGATAAATATAGCACAACTTTTGATTCTAGCTAGATTCCAGAAATGCAGATAAAACAAAAAGTTTTATGATGTAGATTTCTGTCTGTTAAAAATAAATTATAAACATAACACCACCACCTAATGGGACTTTTCCTTCCTATTCCCAGGAACTAATTTGGGAATCAACAAGCACTTGTTAAGTACCAACTATATACAAGGTATGGTACTGAACACAAAAGTTCATGATCTTCCCATGGCTGTTTTTTTCAACATATGCATTAATTGTATATATACGGTAAGTATGGCATAGCAAACTATAAATGTATGTCCACTGAAAGGTAGCTTGTAGAATTTAACTCATGTCATGGTCTTATTTACAAATATGTTAATAATTTTTTTGATTGGGAACTAGTTAAAAATATATTCCTTCATCAAGCACTAAAAGTTTCTAGAGAACACTAACTTTTTTCTCCTGAAGAACATTTAAAAATTAAAATATAGGGTGTTTTAAAAATACAAGGTGGTTTTTAAGCTTTAATAGTTTAAATAATAGATGGATAGACAAAAGAAAGGGTCTCTGGCAAAAGAAAAAACAGTGTTTACAAAGAAGATATTTCTCTTCCCTTTTCTGCCCCACTACAATAACTCACATAGAAATAGTGTTTTAGGGTCTACAAACTATTTTTCTCACAAAACTCTGTCAATAGGGTAGTGTAAAATTAAATAACGCAGTTACTTTAACAATAGAAAAGTTAAAAAGGTAGTTGAAATCGAATCAAGCAATATTTATTAAGCATCTACCATGTACCAAGCACTGTGTTAAGCATGGGGGCGGGGGGGAATGTTTCATATTTTAAAAGTATTAAGTCTAGAAATTTAGGTTCTAGTAGACCATGGAAACTACATTTGTAGGATACATTTAATCTAAATATAATCAATATAAATAATTATTTAAATTACCAGTCATTTTGTTGATTGGCATAACTACATTTTCTTCAAGTCAGATATATACATGCTTTAAAAACACACTGAAACTGCTTTGCTTACTTTGTTGGCCAGTTGCTAATTAGAGAAGGATGAGAAAGTATGGGTGGATTGTGTGGATTGTGATCTGCACAAGTGAAAATGTTTAGATAATGAACTATACACAATTCAAAAAATTAAACTGAAGAAGGAAGGGAATGGAAAAGGAAGAGAAAAATCATTTACTAAGGACCTACAATGTGTCAAGGCACTGTGCTAAGTGTTTTTCTAATGTCTGATTTGATTTTCACAACCTTGTTAGGTAGATGTTGTTATTATTATTATTATTATTATTATTATTATTATTATTATTATTATTACCATTTTGGAGTTGAGGAAACTGAAACAGAGCAGTTAAGTGATTTGTCCAGGGTTACAGGGCTAGAAAGTATCTGAGGCTGGATTTGAACTCGTCTTACTGATTGCAGACTCCATACACTGTGTTACCAAGCTACTTCTAAGAAGAAAGTAATGAAGCTAGGAAAGTAAGCTTTTCTGACTACAAAAGGCTATTCCTTTGATATTTGGGAGACATTTTTGTGATATATCAATTAATGATAAAGCACTCTGGGTACAAAATATTTTTTCACTTATAGTTAATATGTTATGGTCACAGTTTAAATTCAGAGTCCATACTAAATTTAAGTCTTCTGACTCTAAGTCCACAGTTTTTCCACTTCATTATACTTTATAATATTTTTAAAAGGTATATAAATGAGTAATCTAAATGTTTTGGGTATTTTTATTAATCAATAATGATATGTAGTTATTCTGAAAAAAAAACAAGTCTTCATTTAAAAAAGAAACTAATTTAGTAATAAAATGTGAAAATGCAATTAAATAAAAGCTAGAATTTTTTAATTAAACAGAAGCCTAAAATATTGTGTTAAACAGATCCATCTTAATTTTATTTTTGTTTATTGGGACTGAAAAAGAAAGAACATCTCTGCTTTTTAAATTTCACAAATATTTTTCAAATTAGAATCAAGCGTTCCAAAGGAAAAAATGGAAAATATTTTATAACTATAAGTATTATATGAATAAACTATTTTTAAAGTAAACTATTATAATGAGAACTAAGATTTATCATTTCAATTAAAAAATAAATCCAGGTTCTTATGGAACTTTAACTAGTATAATAGGATTTTCTAAAACATCATCACCAAACAAATCAGGATTTATTGTTATTCATGTTATGTCCTGAAATTTATAATAGTGGGTAATGTTAACAGATGATTGTCATAGTCAATTTTTTGTTAAGCCATGGTACAATGGGAAAAGAGCTACAACCATGGGTACAAAATGGATTCTAAACCTGGTTCTACTACTTAAGATGTCTGACCCTAAGCAAGTTACCTCTCTGAGCCTCAGTTTCCTTCTCTGTAAAATGAGGATAAAAAATACTTTTATTACTTACCTAGCAGAGTTATTGTAATCAGTAAATTAATGAATGTAATACATTTTATAATGCCCTACATAAATAACAGATATTCTTGTCTTGCAATGAAGGATTGGCCCTCATACTGAATATGGAGAATAATGACCAAAAATATGAATGGAAAATGAGCTACAAATAGCCATATTGCTTGTAAGGGCATCTAGGTGGTGCAGCGGAAAGAGTACTGGGCCTGAAGTCAGTCCGACCTAAGTTCAAATCTGGTCTCACACGTTTACTAGCTGTGTAACCCTGGGCAAATCATTTAACCCTGATTGCCTCAATTTCCTCATCTGGAGCTAAAGAAAAAAATGGCAAACTACTCCAATATCTTTGCCAAGAAAACCCTAAATGGAATCATGAAGAGTTGGACACTACCGAAACAACTGAACATACACATATATAGCATAGAAGACTTTTTAAAAAAAGGTTACATAAAATATTAAATTTATATATACACATATAATGCTACATATATGGAATGTGATTTATTATATGGAATACATTCTGGTATTTCTAAATCTCTGTGCTTTATATAGTTTTGATTAAAACTTTATCTACTGGTACTAGAATTCTGTATATCAAATTTTATTTGAAATTAGTAAAGCATAATCTGTGGATTAGAGGATTAGGTTTTTTTGGTTAATTCAGAGATCACTTATTATAGATATTTAACCAGTATACAAAAGCCATCAATAGAGATGATTTGCTCTTGCAGACCAACTGAAAAGTGAGCACAACTTCTCTGTGCAGGACATTCCAATTTTTACTATTTCCCCCTATAAAAAGAGTAGGTAAGAGTAGGTAAAAAAATCTACTCTCTTCGGTGGACATAGAAAACAGATGGCAACTATACAAAATGGGGCAGGAAGGGGGCAACTTTTGAGAAAGAAGAAATCCTAGGGCAGGGCCTTGAGTGAAGGGAGAGGAACAGTGACATGAACAGATCCTAAACAGGTTGGTGGGCAGTATTAATGAGGTTGAAGAGCTTTAGAAAAAAATGGAGGAAAGGAAAGTAATATGAAATAAGATAAGGCTAGATGGGTTAGAGTGGAGGTAGGTTTTGGATGACTGAATAATGGAGTCAGAGATTTAAGTAATAGAGCTGTTGTTAAAAAGTACTGGAAAAGTAAATCAATTAGAAAATGCTTATAACAAGCTGCCCAAGATACCATATACATCTTCTTAAAGAGCCAGATATGTGCCTAAAAGCTGCATTCATCAGACCATGGGTTCCCTTAGGAGTTATAACAAGGGGACCTTGAATTCTCTATATACAGCAAGCTTTATCACTTTGATCCATATTTAGCTTTGACAAAATATGCAATATGGTTTAATATAATAAAGAACTAGGTATTCTATATATTGAATAAATAAATCAAGCATGTCACTGTTTTTCAAATGTATTTAGATGCCTTTGTAATTAGTAAAATACAAATTACTTAATTCATAGTATGTGTTATTATATATTTCCTTAATCAACCGCTTAATAATGCAATTATTATCACACTGAAGATCTAGGAAAATTCCTAATATTAAAAAGGAGCCTTCATGCTTAAAAAGAGTTAGGGACTACTGATTTAGACCACAATTTCCTAGTATACATATATACTTAAAAGTACGCACTACATAAACATTTGACAACTTGGTTGTAAAGAAAGATAAACTAATCCACTCAGTCATCCCAAGGGTAGGGTAAATCATGGTGATTGTCAAAAAGAATCCTTTGTGCAGTCACTAGTTATTGAAGCTACTAAATGGGGAGACAAAGCAATAAAAGTCAGTCAAGTTATTAAGCACCTACTATGTGCCAGGAATTGTTCTAAACACTAGGGATAAAAAGAAAAGGAAAACAAAAATCCCTTATCTCAGAGCTCATAGTCTAATGGGACAAAAACATACAAACAATGTTTGTAAAAGCAAGGTAAATTTGAGATAATATCAGAAAGAAGGCACTAAGATTAAGAAGGACTGGGTAAAGGTTTCTTGAAGGTGGGAGAAAAAGCTAAAGACTTGAAAGAGGTTAGGAAAGCTAGGAGGCAGAGTTTAAGAAAGGGAATTCTAGGCATGGGAGAAAGTCAATGAAAATCCAGGCAGTGAGGAGTGGTATGTGTGTGTGGCACAACAAGGTTAGCAGTGTCAATGAATCAGAGTGTGTAGAGGAGAGGAAGCTATAAGAAGACTGAACAAGGTTGTAAAGGGTTTAAAAAGCCAAAATGAGGATTTAATATTTAATTCTGGAGGTAGTAGGTAGCTCTGTGAGTTTATTGAATAGAGGGGATCATATGGTCAGGTTTGTGATTTGGGAAGATTTCTTTAACAGCTGGGTGACAGATGGGTTGGAGTATGGAATAAGTTGAGGCAAAGAGGCCAATCAGAAGGCTGGTTCAGTTGTGAGGTAATGAAAGAAGGAATTAGATATAAGATAGAAATTTCTCTGACAGGGCTTGACAACAGATATTATTATTTTTTTAATTTTGATTTTTTTTGTAATAAGTATTCATTTTATTTATTTATTTTGATTTTAATTTTGAATATTTTCTCATAGTTATGTTTCATGTTCTTTTTCTCTCCCCCAAACTTCCCCCCTACTATCCCCCATAGCCGACACACAATTCCACTGGGTTTTATGTGTATCATTGATTAAGACCTAATTCTATATTATTGATAGTTGGACTAGCGTTATCGTTTAGTGTCTACATCCCCAACAATATTCCCATCAGCCCATGTGTTCAAGCAGTTGTTTTTCTTCTGTGTTTCTACTCCCACAGTTCTTCCTCTGAGTGTGGCTAGTTTTCTTTCTCACAAGTCCCTCAGACTTGCTCTGGATCCTTGCATTGCTACTAGTAGAGAATTGACAATAGATATTAAATGGAGCGTGGGGTGAGAGTTGAGGATTACACGTAGGTTGTAACCCTGGATGACTGGGAAAATATGGTATAAGCTACAATAATAGGGAAGTCTGGAAGGTAGGATAGCTTGGTGGGGAAATACAAATTTAGTTTTGGACATGCTGAACTTAATATGTCAATGAGACAATCGTTTTGAATTGTCCAATAAGTCTGGAAGATGTAAGACTAGAAATTGGGAAGATTAGGGAGGGTTAAGTAGATCTGGAAATCACTAGTCTGGAGATATCAGTCAAGGGAGCTTTGAGAACATGAAATGAAGAAAGAAAAGAAGAGGATCCAGTACAAAGTCTTGGGAGGACTCCCAGGTGTAGGCGGTGATCTAGATGAATATCCAACAAAGGAAACTGAAACTAAGCAGTCAGACTGGTAGGAGGAGAACTAGGAGAGAGCAGTGTCACCAAAAAAAAAAATCTAGAGAAGAGAGTATCAGGAAAATGGTAATAGAAAGTGTCTGAGGCTATTGAGGGGACAAATAGGATGAAGACTGAGATTAACTGCCACTAGACATGGCTATTAAGAGACCACTAATGACTTTGGAGAGATCAGTTTTGATGGAATGATAAAGTCAGGAGAAAGACTGAAAAGAGTTAAAAAGACAGGGAAAAGACAGGAAATGGAAGCATAGAGAGATGGTAAGGGAAAGCTGTTGCTATTATCTGAAGTTAAGGCAACAAGACAGCCAGAAAAGCTCATGCATTAAGAGATGCATAGGATATTGAAAGGGGGTGAGGTTGAAGTCCTGCTACATTCTAATCTGGCCAGACCACATCTGCAGAAATGGTTTAGCTTTAGGTGCCAATTTGAGGCAGGATATTGACAACTTTTACCCATGATAGTGAAGTAATTTGATGTCATGAAATAGGAGGACTGGATGAAGGAGATGAAGATGGAGAGAATGAAAGAGAGAAGATATAAGAGAGACAGGATAATTGTCTTCAGGTATATGAAGACTTATGATGTGAGAAAAGTTAAACATGTTTGTTTTGGGGTTTTTTTGTCCCCAGAAGACAGAGCTGGGAACAATGGATGAAAGTAATGGAAAAGCTGGTTTTAGCTTAACATAAGGAAATACAATCAATTCTCAACTTCTGTGGAGGTAACATTCCCACAACCAACAAAAACTGTATTCTCTATTGCTGAAAATATACTTTTCTGGATATACATTTTTTGTAATAAAACATTAATTCTAATAATATACTCTTTGCCTAACACAGCAACCATGAAATAACCCATAAAATTCAGAGGAGAGGAGAAGCAACACTTGATGGGAAGGGGAGGGGCCATGGCTGAGATATCAGAAGAACCCTGGGGTTAAAAAGAGAAAAGGGCAACCTGCCATCTCTAATCTCCCTTTTGGCTCAGTGGTTGAACTGTTCCCTGATGAAAAGCACATGCCTTGGTGGCAGAGATAGTGGGGGAGATCGGATACCAGGTGGTGATGGGGCAGGGATGACCACCATCTCATTTACCTACAAACTCAGAGGCTTTTCCATTTTTTCAATTCCTTCATTGCATACTTAAGAACTTACTTTAGCACTTTCTTTTTTTTTAACCCTTACCTTCCATTTTGGAGTCAATATTGTGTATTGGCTCCAAGGCAGAAGAGTGGTAAGGGTAGGCAATGGGGGTCAAGTGACTTGCCCAGGGTCACATGGCTGGGAAGTGTCTGAGGCCAGATTTGAACCTAGAACCTCTCGTCTCTCTAGGCCTGGCTCTCAATCCACTGAGCAACCCAGCTGCCCCGCTTTAGCACTTTCTGAAGCAAATTCACAAACAATTTCAATACTTTCCTCTTTTTGTGGATATCATAAATTGTTGATTTGTTAACATCAAATTAATGGGTGACAGCAGATGAAGACATTCTGGTATGAAATTTATCTAACACCCTTATTTTCTCACTAAGCTGCATCACTGACTTGGTGTTCTTGGGTTTAGAGACCAAAGGACTAAGCTTTGGGGATATAATTACAACACAAAACTTGAGGTTTAAAGGCAAACAATTAAAATATGCAATGAATCCATGAAGAGATCTATCTATCTGTCTATTTGTCATCTTGCATCACTAGATTGCAAACTTCTCAAGGATAGGAGTGGTTTCACATTTCTTGGTATCTCTAGCACCTAGTATAATGTATGGCAAAAAAAAAAAGTTTAATAAATACTTGTCTATTAAGTGATTGATGAAGATCTAGGAAAGGAGAAAAGGATAGAAGGAGAAACAAACCAGAAAAGTATCACAAAAACCCTGAGAGTATTCAGAAATAAAGGGTGGTCAATCACATTAAATATTGCAGGGGGATGAAGAAAAAAAGATGATCATAGGATTTTGCTATTAAGAGATAACAGGTAACCAGAGACAGCAGCTTTAGCTGAATGATGAGGACAGAAGTCAGAATATAAAGCGGCAGCAATGGGTGTGAACCACTTTTTCTAGGAGTTAAACGTGAAAGAAAAAAGTTAATTTCAGGGGATAGCAGGGTAAAACAAAGGGTCTTCCTTCCTTCCTTCCTTCCTTCCTTCCTTCCTTCCTTCCTTCCTTCCTTCCTTCCTTCCTTCCTTCCTTCCTTCCTTCCTTCCTTCTTTCCTTC
>NC_058130.1:508238768-508436645 GCF_016433145.1 Gracilinanus agilis
TTCCTTCCTTCCTTCCTTCCTTCCTTCCTTCCTTCCTTCCTTCCTTCCTTCCTTCCTTCCTTCCTTCCTTCCTTCCTTGAAAAGGGAGAGGTAGGCTTATTTAAAGGCAGCAGGGAAGAAATCAGTTGATCCAAAGACTGACTCTAAATAAAGAGCACAATTGCAGCAATAAACTGCCAAAAGAGACAGGAGGATAAGGGGTCAAGAGTATAGTATAAGTAAAGAAGAAGGGCTACATCATCATCAGAGATTGAAATAAAGAAGCAAAAATTGAGGGATCATTATTGAAGGGCTTTGAGACATTGAACAGAGAAAAAGAAGGATAGTGTGTGTTATCCATGATAACTGTACCAAAATATGTTGACAGTTTCCCCTAACTAGATTTCCCAATTGATCCTCCTGCTCTCCAAACCCACTACCTGGGTTCAGGAGCTCATTTTATCTTTTATTCAGATTACTGAAGTTAGATCTGGTCCTAGACCTGGATCTAGACTAATCAATTCCTGACTGCTTAATTTACATTTATATTCTTGTTCTCCTAATCCAGTGTGGCCCCCTGAAATGTTCTATCCAGCTGCAAGACGTTATTCCTAATCTGACGAATACAATGAGTAGGATACAATACAATGAAACTTTGAAAGAGTTGCCTTAGAAACAGACTGACAGATGAGCATTTCCTTTCCTTTGGCCCCCTCTTTAAAAGTTTGCTCATCACTGGTCTAATCTATGCTGCATCCTACAAACCAAGATAAATCTTCTTAAAGGACAAGTCATTCACAAGTTGAATAAAAATAACTTTTTTTTAAAAAGGCTTACAAAGCAGCTTTCTCACAAAGACCTGGTGTGACAAATAATCTTATCTCCATGTTCTGAAGAAATTAAAGTTTTGAATGTTAAAAGAAACTGACACAAATTCACATACTCTAAGGGCAGAACTTAAATCCAAGCTTCTTGATTCCTCAATGAATTCTGCCCTTCTCAACAATTTTCAATAACATTTCATTTCTGAATGGATATGGTCTAAACTCTTGAGCCTGCCATTTGAGTTACTTCATTTTTAGGTCTTAACCAATCTTTTCCAATCTACCTCTCACTATGTTCTTATTAATATAGTCAAAGTGTGGTATCTGTAGTTCCCAAATAAGTCCCATAATTTCTTAATTTCACTCTCTTGCTATATAATCCCCATCCCCTCCAGATTCTCTGAGTTCAATTTATATGCTGAAATCTTTTTTAGCCTTTAAGAACTAGGTCATATGCTACCTCCTCAATTCGGTGTAGTCTAATTAAACAAAACATTTTTTAAACACATACTAAATTTGTGGTGCTAAGGACTAAAATATGAGTAAAGCTAAGTCTTCCCTGATCACCCTAACTAGAAGTACTTGTTTCACCCCCCAAGCCCCTAAACCTCTTAACTATATCTTTTTTTAGCACTAAACATACTACCTTTTAGTGTAGTTTTCTGAATACATTGTTGATGGAAACAGGAGAGTACAAGAGAAAGATGCTAGATTTGAAGTCAGAAGTCTTGAGAATGAGTCCTGACTCTTATTTACCACCTGTGTAAAATTGGGAAAGTTATTTAACCTCTCTAGACTTCAGTTTCTTCAACTTGAATACAAGAAGGCTGGGTTAGATAACTTTTAAGGTCTTTTCTAGGTCTAAATCCATGATCCTATTATTCCCTAAATTGCAAGCTCCCTGAGGGAAAGGAATGCATATCCTTGGTCAGTTAATTCGCAGTACTTTGCACATTGTATGTAGTCAATAGATATGGTACCTGAAAATCTGTGTAAGGGAAAATGAAAATTCCCATTAAGTCATTAATAATTCTGACACAAAACAGTTTTATACCAAAGTTGGGCTATTTTCTTCATTCATTGGGAAATACTATTCTAGAGATGCTCCATTTGTCAGCATCCTTCTACCAACAGAAAATCCTCATGAATGCATTCCCAACATAAAATATTTGGGAACAGCTTCAATGCTCTCTCTTCTTTTCAAAGTTTTTTTCCAATTCTTCTGACTAAATCAGGACAATTACTTCAATAAGGTATCGATCTCCCTTTAACATCTTTGAGATTCCTAATATACTCAGCCAAGGAGATTTGCTCATCTCCTTTTGAGCTAAGATGCTGTGCCAAAGGATCAGCTGTGTCTACAGCCATCAAGAGCAGTTAGCCAGGAGCAAAGGCCAGCTGATGGTGCCAGCCACCATTCAAACATAGTTTAAATTCATGGCTTTTACTATGCAATGAACATTCAACAGGCACACAGTATTTTGACAAGAAATCAAATAAGATCTAAATAGGTAGTCTTACCATTGATAAGGTATGGATGATTGCAGCATTTTCTCAATTCCATCATAGTGTTTAAAAGGTTAGGGACATTGGCCTGACCACCCCCCTTGGAGAGAAATGTGAAATTCTTCTCCAGGATGGCACGGTAATATTTCTTTTGAATATTGGTTAACTCAACTTCAATAATGGTTTCTTCTTTGGGGGCCAAATTCTTCTCTACATCCTCCTTGAGGCGTCGTAACATCATTGGCTTCAGAATAGCTTGAAGCTTTTGCACCTGAAAAAACCCCAAACACAACATATTTTTGGCAAATGAGTGCATAATGATTTAACTCATATATTAAAACTAGTAGTACCAAAAGGAAACACTTGCTAGACATTTTTTCTTTCCCAACCCTTCCTATCATCCCTTTCATTACTAACACCCATGGAAGTTGAATAGTTCAATTCACAAAAAAAAAAGATTTCATTACCTGAAATTTCCTCCATTAATTTTGTATATATCATATACATACACAGTTTTTACAGAATGTCTTCTTCATTAGAATGTACTTTGTTTGAAGGGAGGATCCTTTTTCGCCCCAGCACTTATCATTGTGTGACTGGTACAGCTAGTGCTTAAGAAATGTTTATTGACTCTATATGTCTCCTATTCAGTTCTGAATTTCATTTTCCATCATCGGCTCTCCTCAACCTTGAATCCATGGAAAACTATGCCCCATGCTAGCTACCTTTTGTTGGCCATTCTCCCTTCTATTGGCTTTTCAGCATCTTCTTATGTGTTGTGTTCTTCCATTAGATTGGAAGCTCCTTAAGGGCAGAGATTGTTTCTTTTTCTTATTTATATCCCCAGTGCTTAGCACACTGTCTTGCATATAGTAGGTGCCTAATATTTATTGAATTGAATTATAAAACTAAGTAACATTAAAAATTTAAGAAAAAATAACCCTACATCAATCAAAGTTTCCTATTTGCCTTTGGCCATAGTAACAGTAGGGACAAAGGCTTAAGATCATACAAGGGGCACTGGACACCTTCAATGTCTTCGGAAGAGTGTCTTAGCTCTCTTCTGCTGCTGAGTAATTACTAAAGTAAAAAACTTTCAAGAGGAGGAGGATGTGACCTCTAAACTCCTACTTTCTATCTTTTCATTTGCTTGCTGATAAAAAAATATTCTACACAATGAGCTGCATAAATTTAAATATTCCCCAAATACTTCAGCACCCAGGCAAAGTCTAAAAAATTAAAAAACAAAATGAGGAAAAAACCCTGAAGATCAACATGATGACAAAGAGAACTTGAGCCTGCAGTAAAGCTTACAGTAATTTTGCAAATGGGGGTAGTCTAATAAACTTTTAGGATTTTAAAGAATGTAAGCACAGTAATACTAGACTTTATCAAGCACAGTTAAACTTAAAAACCTCTAATTTCTAGGGGTAGCCAGCAAACCTTGAAATAAGCATTAAAGTTACACAAAGTCCATATATTTTATTCAGCCCCCTTCCCTACACATAGTAATTTATTAAGTTGTTTCTTCTGTAGAACCTTCAGGTATGCCTTAAGACTATATAAATGAAAAGGCAGTTGAACAGTATAAACTGAAAAGCAAAGAAAAGGGGGCAGCAGAAATCGAATCTAGATATAAATATCTCACATTAAAATGAAACACATTTTAAAGGCCATGCATTCACA
Organism: Gracilinanus agilis; assembly: GCF_016433145.1. Lineage (NCBI taxonomy): Eukaryota > Metazoa > Chordata > Mammalia > Didelphimorphia > Didelphidae > Gracilinanus > Gracilinanus agilis. The sequence continues at coordinate 508,242,764 of NC_058130.1, forward strand.
ACATATAGCAAGATCTAGTCTGGGACTATTTAGAAGAGGAGCAGAATAGTCCTCCAAAATCTCAGTATCCCTTGAGAGCATCACTGAAGGGAAGAGAAAGCTGATCTACCAATGAATGCAAACTCAGGGAATTCAGCAGAAGAGAGAGGTTAACTTGCCACACCTCAGGACATCACTGTCCTATAGCAAAGTGCACTAAATATTTATGATGATGACCTTCATCAATCAATAAAATAACAAAGTTATGAGGGGATGAAAAATATTTAAGAAAAATTTCCATCTAAAAGAATGAAAATAATTGTTTTTGCATTTCAAAAATTTCAATTATCTAAAAATTTTACTGACAAAACCAACACCCTTTTCATCTCATATTGCTATTCCTGGCATAGACTTTCTAATTATTTTTTAAATTGTTGATATCTTCTATTTTTAAACCATCATTCACAAATATAAATTCATTCAATAAGTTGCCTCGATAAGCTTGGAACAAAGATTCAAAAAGAAAAGTAGGTAAATCAACCAAACATAAACTGAGGCTAACTATATGCAGTGTACCACACTCAGAATGCCCTATTTCTGCAAAAAAGAGTGAGGTCTAGTACTGACTTTTATTTGTTTGCTTGTTTGTTCATTCTCTCCCCCAATTTAGCTATTTCTATTTTTTTATTTTAATTTTTAGTCCCAAATTCTCTCCTTCCCCCCACCCACTACAAAGGAAGAAGTCATTCATAGTCTTTCTTTTTCAAAACAATCATTATTCATTATTAATATTCATTTTTTTCAGTTTTGAGTTCCAAATTCTCTCCTTCCCTCCAGTTCCTCCCCCTACCTATTGAGAAGACAAGCATGTAACATCAATTATATGTGTGAAACTGTACAAAACATTTCCATATTAACATGGAATAGTCTTTTTACACACACACACACACACACACACATAAGATAAGTACCTGCTCTTCTGTTTTTAGATCACCAAATTCTTGCATGAAAGTGGTTTCTGATGGGAATCGAGTTGGTTCTAAGAAATGAAGCAAGCTAAAGAGCTCTTCCACTGTGTTCTGTAACGGAGTACCAGTCAGCAGCACCTTGTGTTCCTATTAGAAGGCAAAGGAGGTAGTTTGATCAAAGTGACTGAAACCAACCTCATTTCTTAAGATTAGAGCCTCCCAAGTGTTATATTTCTCCACCTTAACTCTCTACAGTCAGTCAGTCAACATCTTAAGTACCTAACTATGAGCAGAGAAAAGTTCTATTGAGAAGAGGGAAGAGGAGACACAGAAAACACAATCCTTACCTTCCATAAGGATACATACTAGAAACAAGTATATATGAAGCCTCCCCAGAATTTCATAGACTCCAACATAGATGACTTGGGAGAATTACTAGGTCAACATCTTAGTCCCATAGCACATCAGGGCCAATGAGGCTCAATGCACTCTCCCAAATTCAAATTTCTTGCTAAAATCTCTAGTTTCAAACAATGTTTGTCTCTCTAGTCAGCACATAGAGTTGTCATTTCTCAATCTCCTTCCTGCATGACTCATAGAGACAGAGGATGTTCTATATGCTATAACATGAAGGTTTGTGCTTGAAAACTTGCTGACAAAGAGGTCAATGTTGTCCTAGATTCTCTGGCCTCTATTTATTAGGTAAGTACTAACTTATAACTTTATATTTTGAGGACAGTTATACTTTTATTAAAACCGAGTCTCCCTTTTTTTATTTTTGACCTTTTGTCTATTGTTCCTTTCATTTAGTAATTCCCTACCTTATCTATGATGAGGATCTCTTTTTAAACACCAAAAACTTTTGTACTTGTACTTTTAGTAACCATCCACTGATCAAGGAAATATATGAAGGAAAAAGAGAATAAAGAAAATACATGAGGATAAAAAAGCTGGCACAATTTAATCTCTACATATATATGGAAGGGGAAGTAGTATGTTTATGAGACATATTGATTTGGTTTCTAGAAGCTATTTTTCTTATTATATTAAGTAAAATGCATATTTTGTGGGAGCCAAATAAAAATCAAAACAAAGCTTGATGTTCATGTAGATACTCAGATTTGAAGAGTCGATGGCTTAAAGCTAGGAACATTGAGCTTCATCAAGAGCTCAGTATTCTTTCTTTTGTCCAGTTTTGTTGTAGCTTTTTTTAAAGCTTACTTTATAGTAGTCTTTCACTCTCCTAGTATCACCTATTCCCTGACCTATGCAGAACAAAAAAATTAAGTTGCAATTGCTAGAATAGCAATAACACTGCTATGACCATATTTGGGATCCTCATTAGTCTTAACTTTATTTTACCACTTAATACTGTGTTGCTCTTAGACACCTCTGATAAAAACTTCTTCAAGAGATTCACAGTGATCATTTTGTAGCCTGAAATACAAAGATGTTTGGATACCAAGTAACTACAGGTGCTCAATAAATACAGAATGAGATGTAGTATATACCAATAGGTATGATCTTACTTTACTTAGAATCCATTTTATTCCTTATCTCTTAATTAATCCATCTGATTATATGGTACCAGGCTTACAGATTTATTATCTGTTTATACCTATTTTCCACACAGTGTATAGGGTTCCCATGACTAAGAAGAGAGAATTTTCTTTTCCTTATTGAATCATTTGCTTCTTTTCATGTGACTTTGGATACAGATTTATATGATGGGGAAAAAATAATCATTGCAATCTGTTCCTGAATAATTTTTTCAAAGAATTGACTAATTTCAGAACTGGAAGAGACCTCAGTAGCTATCTGGTTCAACTCCTATCTTCAAAAGAATTGCCATGGGGCAGCTAAGTGGCTCAGTGGATAGAGCACCAAGCCTAGAGATGGAAAGTCTTGAGTTCAAATATGGCTGCAGACACATCTTAGCTGTATGACTCTGGGCAAATCGCTTAACTCCAACAGCCTAGCTCTTACCACTCTTCTGTCTTGGAACCAATACCTAGTATCAATTCTAAGACAGAAGAGATAAAGATTTTAAAAAAATACTCAACATGTGGTCATCCAGCTTTTCCTGAGAGACCACTCATACAATACTCAAGGTCTTTTGAGTAAGACCATAGGCTGATGAGATAGAAAAACTTCAGTGTTCCAAGTTCATTACTATAACCTTTACAATGGTGCAATGCAAAATTTTGAGTTGAGAAGCTTATGATTTCAGAAAAAAATCTAATATCTTATTTTATATATTTCAGCATAAACATGCTTCAGAAGAAGAGCTCCTTTTCATTCCTGCCTCCCTCCCTCCCAGCAAGATTCCCCTGAGGCTGCTTGGGCAGTGGTTGAACCTAAGAGCTATATATGAAAAGTTGAATAAATCTGGGAATGAAACTGATGATGGGAAAGATCAAATAACTATTAACACAGAACCATACAAATTTCATGGAATAGATATAGGCTATATATACGGCTTATCACTTTTAAGCTCAACGATGCCAGTGGGTATGCCATCAGGCTCATGAACTTTACCATTCTTTATAAGTCTGACTTGAATGATGTCCATATAATTGTATTTTGGCAGCCTTTTATTTGGGTAGGGCCTCCTGACAATGAAAGGTGACATAATAGGATCAATGAACTACTACCATCTCTGCCACAATTCTTTCTTGTCAATAATGAATAAGGAGGGAAATCATTGCCTTTCAAAGTCTATATGAATTTTTTCTTCTTCTTTTTAAAAAATAGCACACTAGTAGACAATATTCCTTGAGCATGTTGTTTATGTCTCTGCTATTGGAGGGTTTAAAAGGGAGGGGGAAAGAGGAGGTGAAAGATATCAGTGAACTCTATTTTGTTTTAGTTAATTGCTTTATTTTAGTATCATTCTAGTCAAACCAGTCCTAGTGACAACAGCTCACCATACCTACTATAAATGTGAATAGTAGTCTAGGAGATATCATCTCAAAACTACCATATACTGTTTACACTGTGACCTAATGTTGGGAAGAATAGACATATTTAATATTGTTTTAAGCTTCTTTAAAGTGCGAGTTTTGTGTTATTTGGCAATGACCTTTTCAGAACTCTCTTGCAGTCATCTAAATTTTTAGACTTTGATAACTTAAAATATAATTTCCTCCCTAATCTTGAATACATCTTTCTAATGGGAAAGACAAAATTACTGGCTACCACTATAGGATGATATTCAGCAAATTAATATTAAAATCATTTCAGCTACAATTTCTCATCCAATAATTCCTCTCAATTTAAGTATCACTGCTTATAAATGCTTTCATATACCTTGTGGCAATGAGTCAGTTTCTAGAAATCAGTAAACATATTGTGTATGATAAAAAAAAAGGGATAAAGAAAAATTTTTGTAGTACAATTAATTATGTTGAATGTGAATAAACTAATTTTAGAAAAAGACAATTTAGTAAACAGAGATGATGGATATATATTTAAGGAAGTACAGGTATGACAACAAACTTAAAATCAATAGACATGCCTATGAAAAAACATGACCTTCCTAAAAGTTGTAGGTCTCTGTTGTGATATGAGTAAGTATAGTTATACTGTAATAATAAAAAAAAAAGATCATAGGACACTATAGAGAGTTGGAAGGGACCTATCTAGTTTAATTCCTTCTTTTACAGAAGAGAAAAATGAGACTTAGAAAATATAAATCACTTGTCCAAGGTCACATAAGTAGTATGTAGTAGAATATATGGATTTGAACCCAAGGCTTCTGATAATAAATTCATTCTAAATCTGTTTTTAGGGGGCAGCTGGGTGGCTTAGTGGATTGAGAGTCAGATCCAGAGATGGGAGGTACTGGGTTCATATATGACCTCAGATACTTCCTAGCTGTGTGACCCTGGGAAAGTCACTTAACCCCCATTACCTAGACCTTACAATTCTTCTGCCTTAGAACCAATACACAGTATTGATTCTAAGTCAGAAGGTGTTTAAAAAAAATCTGTTTTTTTCTCTTATACCACATTCATATTTGGCAAAAGATGCTCTTCTTTCAATAAGCCCAGCATTCTTCCTTTCAAAACAACAAAAATATTGTGGATCATTTTTACCCTTCACAACACTGGATTAGTCATCAAATAATCTAATTTTTTAAAAAATACATCCTGTAGTGACAATATTTATGATGGGTTTTTTTCAAGATAGAATGAACAATGTTATATGGAATAGAGCTGACCAAATAATAGGCTATCTTGGCACTGACTAAAATACATCAAACACATAACCAGGTTATCATTATCAGCAACAATACCTAATTAGAAAAGTTTAGCATTTTAATATTAATTTTTCTTTCAATAATAACTGGTTTTTCTGTAAAAGGAAAGAAACATGGCAACAACCTTGTTTGTTTGTGTGTGTGTGTGTGTGTGTGTGTGTGTGTGTGTGTGTGTGTGTGTCTGTGTCTGTGTCTATGTGTGTGTGTGTGTGTGTTCAGTCATGGAGGGGGAGAAAAAAAGTTGAGGTTGGAAAGGAGTAGATCTAACAACACAGAACTCAAAGAAACTGTTGAGAAGGAAAACTATACTAGTTAGTTAAAATGAAACAAAGTTTGCGAGTGATATCACTAAATAAAACTCCGAGAATTCAAGTTAAAGCTTTTAACTTGGAAAACAAAATATTATCCAAGTTTAAAAGTATGGAAGGATAAGATAAAGAAAGAAGAGTAAAATTAACAAACACGCCTCCCCCCCATTCCCATATGTAAAAAGATGGTAGATATTCCATTCTCTTCCATTTTTTAAGTCAGTTCATAAAATTTTGGATATTTGTACAGTATTCCCCTTTATCAACATTCATCTGTAGGGAAGAGTACAAAACTAAGAAAATGTAGATGACCCCTTCTCAAATCTTCTTTAAATCAACTTTTTAATGCAGTTAATCCAGGGAAACAAATATTCAACATTAGATTCAATGTGACAAAAGATCACATAATCATACATCTAGAACTGAGACAAAAACCTATAAGCATATTAGTCCAATTCCTTCATTTTACAGGTTGTAAAAGTGAAGCCTATGAAAATTAAGTGATTTGCCCAGAGTCTCAAGGGTAATAGGTCCTCTGGCTACAGAGCCAGTTCTCTCCATGGTACCATACTGCCTGATATATTCTGTGTCTTCTTGGGAAATTATGGTTTCCATTGCCAAATGGTACAACCAGGAGAGAAAGGATTTTTAAAATAGAAGTTCATATTTTCTGTAACATTAAGTGGTTTAATCATAACCATTGGTAAATTCTGTAAATAGAGTAACCACAAACCAAGATCATAGCTTTAACCTCTATTCATTGTCAGTAATTTCTAAAGTTGTATACATGTGCAATAATCGCTAACAACAAAATTTTTTTCCTATATAAAAGGATGGTATCACTTACCAGGTCCATCATCTTGAGTCCCTCCAACAGTTTACAATTCCTATTCTTCAGCCTATGGGCTTCATCAATGACTACACAGCGCCATGGAATGTTCCGCAGCTCTGGACAATCAGTCAAGATCATCTCAAATGTAGTGATGATGGCATGAAACTTGTATGACCCCTTTATAACTCGACCCTGTTAATAAGAGAGTACTGATTTAATATATTAGCATACAGTTTAATGACACTAAGTATAGTGTTGAAGAACAAGTAACCCCCACTTATGAATAGTTTGTATTCCCACAATTCATCATCTGTGATATGTAACTTGTTTCTGTGCAGGAACAATGGTGTGCAGGGTTTCCCCAAACACAATGGGAAAAGCTTATTTCTTTCATAATATATTTTAAAGAAAGAACTATACTAACATTATGTATAACAATATTTCTGGGAGAAAAATCTAGAGTATAGGTTTCAGATGCCAATAGTCCATCTTTCCCCTACCCTTGGCTATATATAGCAGAATTGGAGGCTCTTCCAGTTCCTAGTCATCAGAAGTGACTCTCATGGTGAAGGTCAAGGGCAAAGGTTTCAAAAGACATGGGCAGGACTCAGGACTTTGGGTGTATAAGGGCAAAGAAAAGTAGGCCCTGGGGTCTTCCTACTAGAATAATCTCCAGAGATGTATCTTAGTCCCAACAAATTCCCTATCAATACTTTTTCTTCCTTCTTCATATTCTGAGATTAGCTTATCTGCTAATCTTTTCACCATCAAACTGATATCCTTTCCAATTCTAAGACTCTATACTAAAAGAAACCCAAAATAAAGGAGTACAGACAGCAATCTAGGTGAACTCTCCCATTATTTCCCTACAAACAATAACTCCTCAAATCAACCAACCAACAAAAAAAGTCAGGTTGAGATATTTCTTCCAGCCTAAGACTTACCAACTTAGAAAGTTGGCAGGATGAGTCAATAATGCTGGACTTAAAGCTATCCCAGAAAGGGCAAGCATTAGCATCACCATAGGTGGACCTTAGAGATAGCCACGTTAGAGGCAGCAACAGCTTTAGGAACTCTCAACCCAGAGGTGGTAAGGGGGTTGGACAACTGGTCAGAAAAAAAATTATAGGGAGCTCTTTACCAGAACTGGGTGTAACAGGCACAGATAACTCTGTTGATCATATGTAATTCTAGGTCACAGTTTCAGGACAGAGAAAAAAAAATTTATGGTCTGTCACAAGGAAGGAAGGGGATTGGTCTTAGTTCCAAGGTTAAAAGGAGCATTAACATTTGTGGCTACAAGAAAGTTGGGGGATCTAGGTCAGTCACAGTAACAAGGTCAATGGGAATGCTAGCACTTGTAGCTATAGGGGAGCAGAGACCATTCTTGGATAAAGACCAGAGTGCATATTATAAGAGCAATGACTATACCTCTCCCCATATCACAACTCCTTGGAAGCACCCAAAACTTGTAGAACCCCAGAAATCACTCTGAAAACAGCCGCACAAAAAAGCCTATATCTTGTGACAGTGCATCCCCAACCCCAATGGGCAGAGCCCAAGTTTAGCATAAAAGTTCAAAGTCACGAAATGGGCTAGAGAAATGAGCAAACAATAAGAATAACAACAACAAACAAACAACCTGAACATAAAAAAGCTAGTGTGGTGGCAGGGAACATCAAGATACAATCTCAAAGGAAGAGAACAATGTGAAAAGTCATAACCAAAGCTTCAAAGAAAAATGCTAATTGTATCCAAGCCCAACAAGAATTCCTGAAGGGGTTAAATAAAGAGATAAGAATAATAGAGGAAAAACTGGGTGAGGGCTAGGGGGAGAAATGAGAGCAATGCAAGAAAATGATGAAAAGAGAATTAAGAGCTTTGTAAAAGAGATGCCAAAAAACCCCAAAACACTGAAGAAAATAATACCTTAAAAAACCAAAATTATCCCAATGGTAAGAGGCACAAAAATTCACTGAAGAACTATTGAAAAAAAAAAAAAACAGAATAGCCCAAGTGGAAAAGGAGGTTAAAAGCTCACTGAAGAAAATAATTCATTAAAAATTTAGAAATGAGCAAGTGGAAACTAAGGATTCCAAGACACATCAAGAAACAGTACAACAATGTAAAAATATTTGAAGAAAATGTGAAATATATCCCCAGAAACACAAGTACTCTAGAAAATAACCGAGAAGAGATAATTTAAAAATTATTGGACTGCTTGTAAGTCATGATGAAAAGTAAATGGGCCTAGATATCATATATAAAGAAATTATCAAGGAAAACTGCTCTAATATCTTAGATCCAGACGATAAAATAGAAGCAGATGGAATCCATTAAATCCATGATCAATTACCTCCTAAATGAGCTGTCCGAGTGAAAATCCCTCAAGAATATTGTAGTCAAATTTCAGAACTCATATGTCAAGAAGAAAATATTTTAAGGAGCCACAAAGAAATAATTTATATATTGTGGAGCCATACCAAGATCACACAACATTTAGTATTAGAAAATTTTACATTAAAGGATCAGAGGGATATGAAAGAATTGATTAACTCTGAGTGTACTGAAATGTAATTTTCTCACTCCTATTATTATTATTTTTAATACTGCTAATATGAAAACATGTTTGACACAATTTCACATGTGTGATTAATATCATTTGTTTGCATTCTCAGTGAGTTGGGAGGGGCTAAGGGGAGGCAGAGAATTTGAAACTCAAAAAATTATTTAAAGGGTACTTAAATAATATATATTTTTAAAAGACAGTATTGTTTCACTGCTGAACATAAAAGTCTTGGCCTCACATAGATCTTTTAAAAGAATAAAATATTCTTATCTTTGGTCTGTGAAGTTCCCTCCTTCATAAACTTAATTCCGCCCCGCCCACCCCCGCCCCAAGACCAAGTCATGTGAAGGTAATAGGATCACAGATTTAGTTCCTTGTGGAACTTTGGAGATCATTTAGTCCAATTCCTGTCTTTCATGGATTATGAAATCAAGATCCAGTGAAGTGTTATCACCTGCCCAGAACACATATATTAACAGTTATCAAATTCAAGTAGCTGTGGTAAAGATATGGGCTGGTCTATTTTTTTTTTTGATCTGGCATTGTCATTAATGTAAAAAAATTCAAAAGTTTAAAAATTTTATGGATGAAAGAGATAAAAAACTTCATCTCTAACAGTCTTAGAGAGTTTACTTGGGCACTGAAAAGACTAAGTGATCCTCTAATGGTGCATAGATCATATGCATAGAGGCAGAAACTGAACCAAAACTGGCACTTATTCAAAGATTAGACACATATAACTATATAAATACTGTCCTTATGTCTGTCTAGAAAGATAGTATAAGACATATCAATATTCCATAACATTTACTTTGAAACCCTTTCATGATAATTTACCTTTTAATGGATTTTAAACTTGTGTAGAAAACTACAGCTTTTCCAACCTTTTGTTTTTAAAATGAACTGGTAGCCCACTTTTGTGCCATGTTTACTTATAGGCTATGTGTCCCAGTGGATAAAGATTCAGGTCCACAGTCAAGAAGAACTGAGTTCAATCCAGTCTCAGACATGTACTAACTGGGTGACTCAGGGCAAGTCACTTACCTTTACTGCTTCAGTTTCCTCATCTGTAAAATGAGCTATTGAACTGGAGAATGAAATGGCAAACCACTCCAGTACTTTTGCCAAGAAAACCCAAAATGGAGTGGCAGTCAGACATGACTGAAGAAAACTGAACAACAAAAACAAAATCCTTATAGGTTCTATAAAATGAAGGAAGCAGCACTTAATCAGATCCACAACATTCAGGCACTATACCAAACTGTTGGGCTGAAAAGATTCTCTATTGAGCTGCCTAACTTTGGACTCTTTCTGATTTTAAAAAGAATCAAATAGTTAAATTTTCTTAAGATGGAATTTTTAAATAAGAAGAAAAACAATGGTAGAAGTAACTTTTTTATTTAACTCTCTCTTTTCTAGGTTCTCTTAAAACAATATCTATCTGCTTATTAATACAAAAAAAGGCTACTTCCAAATAACTTCCACTCTAAAATTATTTCTATAATTCATTATTCTCCTTATCTTTTACAAACAATACCTTGCCCTAAATACCCTGCCTATTCATACTGTTATGTAATCTATATGTCTTTTTGGGAAGAGATTCAGTTCTATGTATAATTCTGTAGAATTTGCACTTATTATTTTTCACTTCAAGTAATAAATTATCTTTTTATTCCCAATTAAGATCATTTTTTAAAATGTAGTGCTCCCTTAGGCATGCAAAACAAAAGCAATCACAGTAAAAAATATATTTACTATTTAGCAGTCAGCCTTGCAAAGAACAATTCTCTAGGTGACAAATGCACTATTTTGGGAAGAGTAGTGAAAGGGAGAGAAAGGGGAGGAAAAAGTGCAAAGAAGGAAATAAAATAAGGTGAGAGGAAGGACAGAGGAAGAGAAGAGAGGGAAGAAAAGAGGGTCCTGGATTGGAAGAGACTATCTAATCTAATCTATCCTCAATAGTAATCCTTTCTCTAACAAACTAAATGAATGATAAACCACAGAACCTTTGCTGAAAGACCTTCAGTGAGAGAAAACCCACTCCCTACAACAGCAACCCAGTTGACTTTGATGGAGTTATAATTGTGATAGTTTTTCCTTACATACAATGACTAATTTGCTCTTTAAAACGAACACTCATAGTTCCTAATTTTACCCTCCAAAGCAAACCATTTCTACCTTCCTTCAAGTGGTCCTCATGACAATTACTCAAGCTGTTTGCTATCCAAGTTGTCTGCCTCTGAATAATTTCCAACTTATCAATGTCCTTCCTAAAATGATCCCATGGTCCTATAGGATACAGCAAATTTGTTCTATTCTTGGTCCTGAACACTATGCTGTTCTTTACAGTCTAAGTTCACATCAGCTTCATTATTTCCCATGCCACACTATTGGACTATCAATTGAGTCCATTAAATCTGCCATCTTTCTTTTAGACAAACTGCAATATAGGCATATCTCTGACACCTTGTACTTTTTTTTAGTTCATTTATTTAATTTAGAATGTTTTTCCACAGTTACATGATTCATGTTCTTTTCTTCTCCTTCTCCCACCCACCTCCCGTAGCCGACGCGCAATTCCACTGGGTTTTACATGTGTTATCGATCAAGACCTATTTCCATATTATTAATATTTGCACTAACTAGGGTGATAATTTAGAGTCTACATCCCCAGTCATATTCCCATCGAACCATATGATCAAACAGTTGTTCTTCTGTGTTTCTACTCCCACAGTTCTTTCTCTGGATATGGATTGACACCTTGTACTTCTTAAGTTAGTTTCTGAAACCAAATACAACTTTGTATGTATCCTCCTCTTATATTTCATCTAATGGGATTAAAGGACTGGAAGGACCTTATAAGCCATCTGACCCAATTCCTTCATTTTACAGATGAAATCAGGCTCTTTACATCCATGTTCACAAAGGTACTATTAAGTGTCAGAAGGGAATTTGAACTCAGTCTTTTGACTCCAGCATCATAATTCTTTCCACTGTACCATACTGTCAACTTAGTACAACATTCTAGCCTTTCAATATATTTTTGGATGACTATCACATTAGCAGTCTGTTCCAGCTTTGTGTTACCTGCAAATGTGATAAAAGTGCCATTTTAAGATATGATCTAATATCACAAATAAAAATGTTAAACATCACAAAGCCAGGGATTGATTTCTCATTTCCTTCATTAAAGAACTCCTTCTAAAATGACCAGGAAGGAGAATAGCAAAAGGATAAAAAGCAAAAAAGATATTACAGGATTATGAGTCAAAAGCTGGAAGAAATCTCAGAGCTTATTTCACCACATAATCTCATTTTAGAGATGAGAAAACTGAGGCCCAAAAAGAGGAAGTGATTTTCTCTAGTTTATACAAGTAATAATTTATCAGTAATAGAATTTGAACCTAGATCTCTGAACTGCTCTTATTTTTTATGAATTAGCTTTTTTATATTAAAATCCATAGGCTACTCTTTCTAGGGCGAGGTAAAGAAGAAAGGGAGAGTGAAGAAGGAATAGGAAAGGAGAGGGAAAAGGAAAGGCAGGGGGAATAAAAAGCAAGAACAAAGAGAAAGGGAAACTTTTCTTTTGTCCATAATTTATGGATACACAAGTTTTTCTGGTTATTAAATTCAATTTTACTGTCAGAAGGAAGGAGGAAATAGATTGGTGTTTCTGTGATGGGAAATACAATTAAAAACCAAATTATTCAAGAAAATTAAAGTAAATTCTTCAGCCCATCAGAATCTATGCCCCGTCCCAAATTAGTAAACTTAATGCTTAATTCTTTTTTTTTTTATTTGTTCAACCCTTACCTTCTTTCTTAGAATTAATACGAGAAATAGGTTCTGAGGCAAAAGAGTAGTATGTGTTAGGCAATTATGGTTAAATGATTTGCCCAGGGTCACACAGCTAGGAAGTGTCTGAGGCCAGATTTGAACCTAGGACCTTCCAATTCTAGGCCTGGCTCTCTATCCACTGAAACACCTAGCTGTCCTTCCAGTGCTTAATTCTTGAAAGTATATGTATGTGCATGAAAAAAGAAGGCATGCAACTTTACCTGTGGATCTTTGAAGTACATTTCATACAATTGAATGGTCCGGCGACTAGCTTGACTCCCATGGTACACAACCACATTCAACTCCGTCCAGGTACGGAATTCCCTTTCCCAGTTGGGGATTGTGGACAATGGGGCAATTACTAGGAAAGGGCCATGTATTCCTTTCAAATATATCTCATAGAGAAATGTAATGGACTGGATAGTTTTTCCCAAACCCATCTCATCTGCTAAAATGCAGTTTCGCCTAGAGGAACAAAAAAAACTTTAGTAGGTGCATATACTTGCAGGCTTTTCAAAATACATAAATGGCTATAATGTTAAATGTATAACTACATGGACATAGTTTACATGCCCTCTTAGATTTTTGATAAAATTTAAGTTTCAACCAGAAAAATCTCCAAGAAATAAAAAAATATATTTCTAACAAATAATATCAGTATATGTATCTACAAATGCTAGGCACTGGTTTTCTCTTTCTTTTCTAACATGAAAAATCTTGTTTTTAAAGATTTTGTAAAATAGGAACTAATTTGCATAAGACACGGGAGTATCTAGATTTTTAAAAAGAAAGAAGCCTCTACTTACGTGTTGTACCAATTGAAAAGTAGCCAGTTTACTCCCTCCAACTGGTATTCCCTGAGTTTGTTATTGTTTTTATACTCCCTGGAACTCTCTGATTTCTTCCAATCATCAGCAGGAGGTCGCTCCTGTTTTAAACACAGAAAAACCCATTAGTGGTTTCTCAAAGACCACACTACTTTGTTATAAAATCCTTTGTTTTGAGTTAATTCTTACCACACGTTCTGTTTCTGGCTCCCGGGACATTAGTTTCTCAAATTCTTCAATTTTAGCTTGGTCTATGTCCTGCTTTAGCTCCCAAGTGCTGTCTTCATAAGGAAGTGAACACCATTTCACCAGATAATGAGTCACAGGCTTTGTGATTAATAATTTAAATAAGTCAGAATTAGATTATTTTTTTTTATTCCATTACAATCTATTTGTGCTACTCATTCTAGAAATACTGTGATAACCAAAAGTAGTTAAAATATTTCACAATGCTCTCTTCTTATATCAGAAGCATCATCCTCCAAGACAAGTAATGATTCAAAACTAAATGCCACATTATGTATTATGTATTTTGTTACACTATTCATTTCAGTCCTTATTTAGGTCATGGCTGTTTTCAAAAGAAATGACATATAATAGTGCCAGGGAAAATATTCATGTTAATAAGTCTAATAATTATTTTGTTCTTCTCTTCCTAAATATGAAAAATTATTGCTTGACTATACCAAGATTTATAATCTATTTTCCACTCTAATACCTTGATGCAATTCTTTCTAGATAGATGCTATATTCCTTTATTCTCTTTCCCCTTTTAAAAAGTCACAAGTGGAAATTCAAATGAATATCTGATCTTAAAGCTAAACATAGGAATATGTTTTATTATCAATTGTGGGAAAATATGTAATTTCTTGGTTTGGAGGAAGAAGATGTAGTGGTGGTAGTAGTAGTAGTAGTAGTAGTAGTAGTAGTAGTAGTAGTAGTAGTAGTAGTAGTAGTAGTAGTAGTAGTAGTAGTAGTAGTAGTAGTAGTAGTAGTAGTAGTAGTAGTAGTAGTTAATAGTAGTTAGTAGTAGTAGTAGTAGTTAATAGTAGTTAGTAGTAGTAGTAGTAGTAGTAGTAGTAGTAGTAGTAGTAGTAGTAGTAGTAGTAGTGGTGGTGGTGGTGGTGGTGGTGGTGGTGGTGGTGGTAGTACTAATGGTGCTAATGGTGCTAGATCAGAAGTTAAATGATTTGAGTTCAAATTCAGGCTTTGCCACTTAATTACTACTTGCATGATCTTGGGTAAATCACTTAACCTCTAGGCTTCAGTTTATTTATCTGTAAAAGGAGAAAGTTGAACTAGATGAACTCTAACACTCCTTTAAGTTTTAAATCTATGCTTCTATAAGTCTATGAATGCCCTGCGAAAGGAAGCCACTCTTAATTGTGGATTAGGCAATAGCTTTACTTGAAGTACATTGAGAAATGCAGTAATTTTCCAGGGTCACAGAACTAATTTCAGCAGGGTAGGTCTTCCTTAAAAAACAAACAAATCTAAACTCCTTACCTTCTGTGTTAGAATCAGTTCTGTGATTCTAAGGTAGAAGAGTGGTAAGGACTAGGCAGTGAGGGTCACATAGCTAGGAAATGCCTGAGGCCATATTTGAAATCAGGACCTCCCATCTCAGAGCCTGGTTCTCAGTCCACTAAGCCACTTAGCTGCCCCTTGGGGGTTTCTTTCTAATGTCAAGTCCAACACTATCTACCATATCACAGAGCCTGTACATATGTTTATTAATATTACTTAATTATACGAAACTTTTTATGAAACAGACATAGGTCTTAGTTTATCAAGTCAGCTGATCCTACTCTACTCCCACCCCAACACATACACAAATGAGAGCATGAGAAGAGAGGGAGAGAAAAAAAGGAAGGAAAAAGAAGAGAATGGGAGCAGAGAGGGGGAGACAGGGCAAGAGGAAGAGAAGGGAGAAAAGAAGAAGAGACATTCTAAGGAAGGGCAGGAGAAGGAAGAAAAAGAAAATAATGCTAGGAGAAAGAAGAAATACAAGGGGAGGGAAAAAAGGGAATAGAGGAGGTGAGGAGGAGAGGGGAAAGAAAAGATGAAGAAGGAAGGGAAAGAGAACGAAGCTAAGAAGGAATACAAGGAGAAGAGAAAAGAGGGGAGTGGGGGAGGCAGGAAGGCTGTAGGAAGAGAAGGAAGGAAAAATGAGGGAGAGAAAGGAAAGGAAAGGAGAGAAGACAACTATTTGAGGAGAAATGGCGTGAGAAAGAAGAGAAAGAACCTAAAGAAAGAGAAGAAGAGAGGGGAAGGAATGAGAGGGAAGGGGAAGAAGATGGGTTAAAAGAAGAAAAGAGGAAATAAGAATGGAAATGATAGTTTTAGAGCTGGAAGAGACATTAGAAGTTATCTATTTCAGCTTCCTTATTTTACAGACAAGGAAACTGAAGTTTAGTAAGGTGTAATAGCTGCTAATGCTGAGATTTGAACCATGGATCTCTGACTCCAAGGTCAGCACACTTTTGTTACTATCACATTTCATATTTAAGAGGAAAGATATCTCTCTCTCCCTCCCTCCCTCCTTCCCTTCCTTTGAAAATTCTCTATATTGATATTTCTAGACATTTCTATCAAAATCAGCTCTCTTGGATTCAAGTCCAGGTTCTGCCACTTAATTGTTATTTGTAAGACACTAGGTAAGAGAATGAGTTTTCAAATCCTCAAGTATTTCTAACTCTGAGTTGTATAATTAAGTGTAACTCATTCTTCTATGGAATTTCCTTCCTCTTTCCCCCAAGCAAAAATTAAGGATTGCTGACCTTAATGTGTACCAAGAGGTACACATTCTCAAACTTCATGATGCCAAGACATTCCAGGTAATATACCTCTGAGAGTTTTAAATTGATATTTTATTAGTTTGTATCTCCATCTTTGTACAAGTGCTCAGAAACCATTTTAGTACACTTAAGAAAGACTAGAAAAGATACTACTACAATAACTTTCAAACACTGGCTAAAGATGACTCTGATAGTTGCCATCTGACTGAAAGCTTCTAATATGAAAGAAGGCAAAAAAAGAACAAGAAGAAGCATAAAGGGAACTACTTCTGACACATTCCAATGCACAGAACAACCAAAGACCAGTCCCAATTTATTGATCTTTTCCTAACTAAAAAAGGTTATCTGAAAAGGCAAACTTCTAGCAATGTAGCAGTACTCTAATTGATATTTCATGTAAAGCAGTGTCCCATATTATTTACTATGGACCAAAATTGAATTTGAGGGTCTCTTACACCAAATGTTACCCAAATCTGGTAGGACTGAACAACAGTCTTAGAGCTGTTGTGACAAAAGCACTTAAAACACTACTGAAATGTGAATAATTATTGAAGCCATTATTATCATTAAGGATGAACAAACAAATGACCAAAATGAAGTTAATAAGTGCCCTACTATGCATTTAAATGAATTTAACTAAATCCTTCTTCATTAAATGCATTCATCATTATTCAGATTTATTTTTTTAAACAACTTCTCTAACTAAATGGATTATAAAGTAACATATAATGGGTTGTGTGCATCTGTGTGTGTGTGTGATTAGCACCAAATACATGTAGCTATAAGTTGTTATACATTATCAGAGTTAAACATACCATAAATAAATAAGCTTTAGATAGGTTTGGGTTAAGTGTGTTAAAAATGACATATATATGTCATGCTAAATTTTATAAAGCACTTGCCTCACAATACTATGAAGTAGGTAGTACAAATATCTCTACTTTACAAATGAACAAACTAATAAGCTTCTGAGATGTTAAGTAATTTGCTTGTGATCATGTAAGTGTTGGAGACAGTATTCAAACCCAAGTATACCAAAGTCCAATTCCCTTTCCAATACTTCATATTGCCTATTACAGTCTTGATCTCTGACTCTCACTCAGAATCAACAATTTATTTAACTAATTTACTATAAACCTAACAATAATTTATTACTCTTGAAGTCTGAAATTCCTATTTACACTTATACACTTCATTTAATGTGTACACAAATATATATGTTAAAATTGTATTTTAAATAATATACAAACTCGTCTAAAAATGGGCCCCACCTAAAAAAGTTCCCAACTACTTTTTAATTTAATTTCCCTCTATTAGAGTATTTCAGTTTACTCTATCTTCTTTTACCTCTCCATTATCATCTGTGCTTCGTGCAAAATCCAGTATTCGATCAACTTCTACATAATCTGGATTAAAAAGTTCATCTTCGATCTATAAAAACAACAACAAAATTCACTTTATTTTTAATATTATACTCTTCACCAGGCGATAATATTTTGGGTCATGGCAAGACAAAATATATATTTGGCAAACTTCAACATGTTAATTGAAAAGCTACAATTCAGGAAGATCATTCCCCGTGAGGAAATCAGACTTCTCAGACTTTGTTAACTGGGCCTCTTAATTACTGTGTGAAACCTTTTACTGTGAGAGAATGTTTAAGAATATTTTAAATGAAGTGTGAAATTACAATTCACTAATGAGCAATCCAAAAGGCTTATAGCATGCAATGCATTTAACATTCTTGAAACTACAGCTTGCAATAAAGAAATTAGAGCCATGTACACTAAGTGATATCAGATTATCATAACTACTGCATTTGTCTATCTGCTTTAGAAATACCATTTACAGAATATTATTTAAAAACTGAAAGCACTAAAATACTATTTACTGTTTTGTAATTTTTATATATAGAGCTCATCATGTTTGCCTCTTCTTTACTGATCGGTATTGTTATCCCATTTACAAAAAAATTTCTTCTCATTGCTCTAAATTCTTTTGTGATCTGTCTATATCAATAGTGCGGAGGAGCAAGGCATTAAGAAAAAGAATAATGAAATGAATTTAAATTTTGGCTAACATCCTAAAACTTTCTTTTTAAAAAAAAACTACTAACGTAACGTTTATTCACTGAGTTATGATATATAAAGAATAGAGCGACTTTAAAAGGAAGAGTACTTAGGGTACTCTTTTGAGATGAAACAAATTAGTTACTAAACATTTGGCCAGAAAACAAAAAACATTTTAATTAAAATTTTCATTTTTATGCATGCTTATAGATAATCAGGCACATGCTGCCATTATTTATTATGATTTCTTCAAGAATTTTTAAACATGTTACAAACCATTGATCTTTGATCCTTAGATTTTGATATGTCAGCTGAAAAGATAGTTTCATGGTTAACAAAAATGGAATTCTATTACAGGAGGTCTGAGGAGCTAGTGTTCCAATATATATCCCTGTTGTGGTACTTTTCACTAAAAATCAGGGATAAATAAGTAAACCTAGATTATTTTAATCTGACTACTTTGAGGTTTTACAAGGAGAGTTTTACCTCAAAGATAAAGGCTTAGTAAAAATGTTTAGTCTTTTTAAAATACAAATTTGTTTTATTTGATTTATTCAAAATGAAGAGCTAGTGTGGTTAACTGGATAGAAACCTGACCTCAGAGCCAAGAAGCCCTGAATTCAAGTCTATCTCTGACATAAATCACTTAACCTCTTAGTACTCAAGGAAGCTTTCTAAGAATGTAAGTTGCAGAAAAGGTATTGATTGTAATGATGGAGGGAGTTTCCTAACTTAGGAGTTGCCTACAACAGTCAAATTACAGTTTGATTCAAACTTCCAGTTCCTTATTCAAAATGTGTGCATTATTACAGGGTTTCTGGATTCATGTGTAAAATATAAATTCAATGTTTATACTCATCACTGCAACAAAAATATTTATAGAGCAGGCTTAGAAAGGTATTCTCTACATAATAACCTCTTCATGAATCTAAAAATTACACACATACTATATTGAAATACTTTCTTAGACCTGGCTTCATCAAGTGGATAAAACTATAATATCCTGCTGTAAAAATATTTAATTTTTTTAAAAAGCAGAGGTTCTTAACCTTGGGTGTGCAAATTTGTTTTAAAAATTATTTTGACAAGTGTCTCAATATAAATACATATTACATTTTTGTGACCCTATATTTTTTTTAAATATTTTAAGAAGGGGTACATAAATTTCACCAGGTATCCAAAGGGCTTCGTGATACAAAAAAAAATTTCAGAGCCTCTGTTATGTATGGTTTTTGGAATTTTATAATGCAAACTCATTAACTTAATCATTTCATCAATGTTTAGAATTTCATATAAACAAAGGGAATCGACTGCTGTAAACATGGTTAAAAATGAAAATAAATTCTAGTTAAAACTATGTAGGATAAGGGGGTGCTAATTTCTTTAAGGATAGTACTTAGGTTCTTCTAGAAATTTTGACAAATATTCTTTTTATTTTTTTACATTTTTTTTAAACCCTTAACTTCTGTGTATTGTCTCATAGGTGGAAGATTGGTAAGGGTAGGCAATGGGGGTCAAGTGACTTGCCCAGGGTCACACAGCTGGGAAGTGTCTGAGGCCGGATTTGAACCTAGGACCTCCCGTCTCTAGGCCTGACTCTCAATCCACTGAGCTACCCAGCTGCCCCCGACAAATATTCTTGAGAAGACTTCTTTTTTCTTAAGAGGTATGACTTACTGTGACTATCAAATATCATTTTAAATCAGGACAGTTAAAAGTTTCCAAATGCTAGAAGGAGATGATTCCCCTGCTCCTGATGCATATTTTGAGAAACACTTATTCTATGATGTGCCTGGACCGAACTGAAAGTTACCACAATCTTAGAAATTAGAAATTAGACAATGAAGGGACCCAATGGATGATCAAATTTGACTCGATTTTATAAACCAGGAAAATGAGGGTCAGCAAAGTTGTTACTTTCTTAAAGCCATTTAGCCAAATAATAGTAAAAATACCCTAGGATTCTGATTATTTTCCTTACTTTAAGACTATAAAGACAGCAGAGCGAAATACAGCTTGCAAGCACTGAGAGACAGAACCAGATGTGGAACTGTACACTCACCACTACCACCATTTCCTATCTTTGTCATCTCTGACAAAGTTGGAACTTTTTGTTGCTTGGCACTCTTTACCTTCTATATTTTTCAACCTCTGTTCTAGGCCCTAAAATGAGGTCTGAATTTTCTACTCTCCCATTGCTGTAATTATATTATACTGTTTTGACCTCATGAAAAAATAGCAGCAAACATAAAACTTTATGGGATTCCTCTAGAAAATATCCCTTGTTGAGTTTGAATCAACTTAAGGACTCTTCAGGAGGTAAGTAAAGTAATCCCATGAACCCCAAAAGATGGCTGAGAAAAGGTAAATAATTCTCTACCAATAAACTAAAGACTAATCTATTGACATATTTCTCAGTAAAAGACTAAAGTAAATGAACTTTGAAGAGGAATTTTTTAAAAAGACCTGAGCTCTACTGGTTACTTAAAAAGGCCCATGGGCTGCTGATCTTTATTAAAAAAATTCAATATAAAATATTGAAAATGCTTATTGAATTGAAATGATTATTTCTATTCCTCAAAATAAAAGTATTTGTTAAAGGAATGATTTCACATATAATTTCACAACCTTGTAGATCTTTTTTTCTAACTTGCTATGTAAAGAGGATCTGGATAAATCAGCAAGTCTAATTTTTCATTTGGTAGGATCTTTTCTCTTATGTTATTTGTGGTTCTAAGTGAAATTAAATTGGTGATCAAAAGCCTTGAATCCCAAGTGGGCACTAAGCCAAATCAGAGAAAAATGCCAGGCATTTTTCTAGCATAATTGGCTACTGTGGAGGGGGACCCAGTATTGCTTTTGATTGCAGACTCCCTTTTCTAGCCTATGGTCTCTCTCATGTCACAAATAACAGATTGAAGAGGAATATAATGTCTATATGACAGGTCATATTTCTAAAAATGTCATTACCTTTTTGCAAATATAGGGCTATTTAAAATACAAAATGGGTAAAACCTAGTCAATATGTTCCAAATCATCACTTTGGAATGTAAAACTCTAAAATTCACATTTTTCTCTGTGTAGATTTTGTTACTTGCTTTTTTGATGGAGTTTTTGTATACTAGCCTTTTCACCTTGTCATGAGACTTTAATCAGAATATCACATTAATTTTCTAGATTAGAAGAAAAGACCAGGATCTTTTAGAACAAGCAATAGGGAAAAGTTAATTTTTTTCTGTTTATAAACTTTTAAGCAATAACCAATTAGCAGGCAAGAAACAGCAATAAATGAGGCAAACGAGCTTCTCTTGATAATTTAATTGAACTTAAATTTGAAATTTAGCACATGTTAGTACAGTAAAAAAGCTTTTAAAAAATTTAACTGGGTGTTTCCTACCTCTGAAAGGAATTTGTTCTGGCCCTGCTTTGCCTTAAATCGTTTAATCTTTTGTTGAATTCTCTTGTCTTTGTCCAGGTCTTCTAAGGATGCCCACTGACAGTGAAGGTAAGAGCTAAAAGAATAAAATAATAATCCTTGAAAAACAAACAGATATAACAAAAAAAACAAAATAACTCCTTATTTTCCAACTCACCCCTCTCCTTTACCTCTTAAATTAAACATATAGCACTGTGCTCCTCCCCCCCCCCCCCCCCATTTCCTGAATGGTATTGGTTAATGTTCAAGAAATAATAACAAATACAAGGAAAAACTAAGAAGAAAGGTAGTCACTAATGGCTAAAGTTTGATGATTAGGACTAATTTCCTCTTCCCTGACACATGGAAGGGTGAAGCGGAATCAAGGCCCATTTTTACCAGGACCAAATTCTTCTGAAGTTATCTTCCAAATACTGCCTTGGGAACGGAAAGGTACATGTATAACGATACTTCCCTGAGAAAGACACTTCTTTATGGAAACTCAGTTCAGCTTTTAAAAAAAAAATCATAAACACTATATAGCAGAATTGTCTGGGCTTATCTCTGCTAAAGAAAAATGACTCAGTGAACGACTTTCTATTTGATCCAACTCTGTTGAAGGCAAATAGGGCTTACCCTAGGCAAAGGTGGAAAATCTGAAATTTTGTCTTCTGCCCCAAACCACCTCTCTCTTCTCTTCATCCCATCCCTTCTCCCCCCCTAAGAAAATGGAGAATGATCTGATAACCAATCAGACATTCTAGTTTTTTACATGACTAATTATACTTGAACTGAAACACGTTTACCCTAAAGTGTTACCTCATCCAGGCATTTGATTTGCTTTTATTTTGAATTATGGAATGAAAGGCTTTTCTTCTCCTTAAAGGAGTATAATGAGCAGGTGGGGAGGTCAAAAGAGGCTTTGATATCATGCTGCTGATTTGAAAGGTAAACTTTGCTCATTTTATGACAATGTTTTCACCTCCCTCTGTTTTGGAGGAAGAGACAAGATTATAGTGAATGATCTTCGAAAACCCCCTTTTTTCCTACAAAGAAAGGCAAAATAGCCCCTGGAAACTTGAGAGAACATACTTCCAGAGTGGAATTTGGAGGTAAGGGTGAGTGAAAGAAGATGACCTGTGTTGCATTCTCCACTTGTTTTTTCCTAGGACTTCAAGAAGCCCTCATTAAAGCAGGGGTCTCCCTCCTTCAGCCTCAACTCTAACTCTACTTCTGCACATGAGTAAGTCTTCTTTTTCCCCTTCCCTAACTTTAACTCATAACCTGCTCTCCCTTCTCTGTTCACATTTTACTTTTTCTGATACATATGATGCTATTTCAGGTACAACTTAAGGACTTTTTAAAAAGCCTACACCTCCTTATCTGAGATCTTAGGACACATCCTCAAGCCTCCTAAGGCATTTCTACTTCTGGGCTGACATGTCACTGGGACATATACTCTTTGTCAATAGAGGTAAAGCTATTATACTTAAAAATCAGTAATAGTACAGCTACCCTTCAGAACTGGAAACAAGCATATTTGCAAACAGCATTTGATTTTGGGTTGGAGGCAGTGACTAAAATGCTGCAATAAAATAGAAATAGACACTTATGAAAATGTGTCTGGCCTTAGAGTTCACTACCTCTAAACGAAGGATGAAGTTCCCAGTCAGTTAGTGACTTTATGTTTTAAGTCCTGATAATAATCCACTTTAGGAAAGAAAGAACAGAAAAGTTGAATTAGAGTTGATGATTAAAGCTGTGCTGTTTCATCTTAATAGATAATTAAAGAAAGGGGAAGGGGCATGTGTGAATTCAAGATTAGGATTAGACATAAAGAAAATGAGATTAACAAAATATCTGGAATAGTACCTATGGTTTGTATGGCCTAAAGATTATATATCCACATCATATGGAAATTTCATCAAAAGGGGGGGGGGGCGGAACCTGACTTCTGTCTAGTAATAGAGTTTTCTTTACCATTTGCCATTTTCTTTACCATTTCTTTACCATTTTGTCCTTTCCCTTTAAACTGAAAAAATATACTACAGTGCAATTATTTTGAAAGCTTTTATACTTATATAACTATATGAAACTTATTTTGGTTATCTGATGATTAATGAGGGAAAAAGCTGAAGGAATGATTTGCAGTCATTCCATCCAGAGTCTATACATGGACTATCAGAACTATTTAAAGCTCTATCTTTTGTTTTCTTCATTAAGTGGGAAAAATATTTTATTCAAATTGAGCCATTCCATGTCAGTATAGTCAACCCATCCTTCAGTGCTTTTTCCCAGGAATCAATATCTAGACCCTATGTTTTGGTTTGCTACATTCAAGTATTACTTCTACTTACAACTTGTCTTCAATATCAATAACTGATTATACTCTTAAGACCCACTATAGAACTTCTTGGTGTTTTTATTTGGTTGTACAAGATTTTGCTGATGAACCTTGTACATATATTAATTACTAATATTATTTATGAAATATTTATCAAGTCTCTACAATGTATAGATTGCATTAAGTAGTGCAACCTACACATTTCACTAGATAGTGCTGATTCCTAATGCATTTATCCCTTTAACCCTTGGAAGCTGGACAGAAGAGGACTAAATAAATCTTCAGATGTACTTGGATCATCATGGCCATGTAAGTCTTCCTGGATTCCTCGATATGATGTTCAAACTCCTTGTCTAGCAATGCCTGTTTAAAAACATACTATTGAGTTTTTATCCTTTGTATTGTCGATGAATATTGTCCTTGTGAGATTTCCTTGAATATACGGCCCAAATCTTCTAATCATTAATCCATAGCACTGAGATAATTTTACAAAGCAATCGCAATGTTTATGTTTACTCTCCTAATACAGTCAACAACTCCTAATGAATTTTTAACTAAATTAAAATAGTTTTTCCTGAACATTAAGATGGGCTTAACTAAAAATGCTTCTGAAGAGTAAGAATCTGATTTGATTATCAGTTTCCATGCTTCTTGATGAATGTTCTTTAAAGATTGTGTAGAATATACTGAAAAAGATGAAATCTATGTGCAACATTCCCATTTGTTCTGTTAAAATCAAGGAACTTTAGAACTGAAAAATCTTAAGAGATCATCTTATCTATCTTATTATTTTAAAGAGGAGGACATTGAGACTCAGCAAAGTTAAGTGGTTTGCCTAAACAGATAGTGACAAAACTAGGACTAGTTTCTTAACTCTATCAACTTAACATCGATGTCTTCCTTGCTGATATAAAATCATCTGAGAAACCATGAATGCTAATAAAACAGTCTCACAGTTGAAAAAGATTTCAGAGATATCTTTAGTGCAACCTGTTCTTGAACAGGAATTCCTTTTACAATATCACAAGTGATAAGTGAATGCAAAAGATACTTATTTTCTCTTACGTCATGCCCTTTCTAGTTCTGAACATCTGTTACTTGCTAGGCAGATTTTTTATTTTCCCTTACATTGATCCCAAAACTACCTCTCTGCAACTTCTACACATTGCTTCTAGTTCTGTTATCTAGGACAAGGGAAAACAACTCTAATTCTTTCTCCCTAGGACAGCCCTTCACATACTTGAAGGCAGCTACCATGTCCCCTTCTAAAGCTTCTTTTTCCATGTTATAAATATCTCCCATTCCCTATATTTTTTATGGCATGATCTTCATTATCATTATCAAGCTGTTAGCTCCTTCCTTTACCTTAATATCAATTATTAAATGTAGCCCAAAAATGAATACAATATTCTAGATGTGATCTGACAAGGTAGAATACAGTAAGATGTTCACTTCTCTTGTTCTGTGATGACTTTAAAAACTGCATTAGCTTTTTTGAGTTGTCATATCACATTGCTGATTCACACTAAGCTTTTAGTATATGGAAATATCCATCTCCTTCATAAGAACTATTGTATAGTCTCAGCTCTTCAGTCTCTTATTGGTAAAGTTGATTTTGTAAAAAGTAAGTGAATGTCTTTAAATTTATGGAATTTCATTTTATTCAGGCTGAGTTATAATTTTAGCCTGCTGAGATTTTTTTTTAGATCCTAACTCTACCATCCAATTTGATAGTAACAGATTAAAACACCATGGAAAAATTTCAGAGCTTAAAACATTCATGTAGTTATTGTTAGTTGTAATTGAATACATTTATTAAGATATTTACACTCTCCTTTTCACTAACATTATCAGGTCTTGTTAAGTTTTCTGATGTTTTCCCAAACCAACTGTAATATTATGTCTAAATTGTCAAAAATTCTACTGAAGTTATTTGTAGCTATCAATATCCAGATAAATTAATCTTGACCAAAGCGATCTCTTTATAGAACTTAGCTAAGTACAGAGAGTAACCAGTTCTTTCAGCTACTGCCTCAAATCAGCATTCTGCCTTTTCTCTAATAGAGCAAAAATGACAGTATTTTAAAATCAGATGAGATCAGTATCATCTTTGTTTCCTACCCATTGCCTCTAGATTTTTGCCCAAATTAGTAAATATAAAATTTGACCTGCTGCATTTAATATCTTGAATGATGTAATTCCTTTTTTATATCCTTTATTAATATTGAAGTTCATTTTAGAAAGCCTGTATTACAATATGTTTATGAATGAAGCTGGTAAGGAATTGTAATACAGAGTTTCTTTCATTCATTTTTTACTAAAGCTGACTTTTTTCCTATGCATTCTTCTTATTTATTAGGCAAGGAAATTAGCAAACATTCACTGCACACCAATTACAACGTTTTCAGAGAAAACAATCCATAAGAGATTTTTTTAAGTCTTATTTGTTTGGCTTCACACAGAAGTTTAAGTCACCAAAAAATTTAGTCAAATAAAAATACTTTGTGATCAACAGTAAAAACTAATTGATAAGATTATTGATACTTTCAATTTTGCTTTCCAAAAAAGCCTATCTCCCCACCCAGAATCACAATTTACTTACAAGTTTTTGTATTTCACATAGAATTCCTCTACTTCCACCTCCTCTCCAGACTCCTTCTGTAACAAAAGAAATTTTCAGCAATATACTTAAAATCATCTACTAGGACAGCAGTTTAATTATTCCTTCCCACCAAAAGTAAAGAATGTGTGCACCAAGGGCATTAAGGTTTTTTTCTGGGATAAAAGTATGCTGTAGCTCAGTGGAGGGCTGGTAGGATGGCATGCCTGTATGTGTAAAGCGTGTCCTACAAGAGCTTACCCCTCTGCTTACTCTAACTTCTAAGACATGAATCATTTTAACTCCTCCCTAACCACATGCAGCTTCATTCACAACAACCTGACCCCAAATCTGGCTTTCTGCCAAACCCACAGCGTTAAGTAGACGCCAAGTGTACCATTTTCTCAGGCAGCAGCCAATTAGCAACTATACTCCTGAATGCCATATGTATTATTTTTGGCTGGCTCATGGCAACTTTACATTGTGGGTTTTGTAATGTTTTAAAATAAGTTTAAAGCTGTTTTAGTCCTTCATATAGTTAATAACTCTAAACAAGAAACCATATAAAACTAAAGCCTGTTCTTGCGCTATAATTTTAGTGTATCACAATTTATAGCTTTAGTTTTACTCAATGGTACAATTAAATTCTCTCCAGCAAGATGTCGCACATACATAGCAGCCAAATTAAATTAACACCCAAAATACTGCATTCAAATAAAGCTGACATTGTCTTATATGCCATTAAAAACTAGGGTATTCAAACTGAAGATGGTCTGTAACATCTCTCATACCCTAATGTTATTGTTGAAGGCAACAATACTTTATATTATTTTAGGTTTTCAGTCTTTGAACTTCTCCCCTACCCCTGTAACTTGGTTTCAGTGTTAAAGACACTGAGATGCGCTCATTTTCTTTCAGAAGGGTTGAAGAGATAGGATAAAAAGACAAACGGTTTTACAGATGTTTAGAAACTGCTTTTATAGGCTATTACAAAGGTGGCCAAGCCATGCCTTAAGGGGAACATGTGGCTTTTGGGAAACTTTACAGTAACTTGTGAAGAAAATAAAATCTAAGTACAAATAGAGTGGTGATCACAAAGAACTCTGAAAGCTCCTACCAATTAGAAAATAAGTTACAGAATCTCTTCAGAAAAACTGATCTTTCAGGGTAGATAGGTGGCTCAATGGATAGACCACTAGGCCTGGAATCAGGAAGAACCAGGTTCAAATCTAGCCTCAGACACTTCTCAGTTGTATGCTTCTGAGCAAATCATTTAACCCTGTTTGCCTAGTCCTTACTCTTCCGTTTTAGAGTTGTTACTAAGAAAGTAATAGTTTAAAAAGAAAGAAAAACTGATGTCTCCTAAAACTCTGTGAACTTCTTATTGTCAGTAACGGTGATCAAAATATCCTATCGATGGCAGACATATGGCCTGCCTCTACAAATTTTTAAGATTTGTTGAAAAGTATTAAAATTTCAAAATTCCAAAACTACTAAAATTTGGAATTGTTCACCGTAGATATATGATATATGACCAAGAAGGAAATGAAGTGAGGGTACCCAGTATGGCCAACAATGATTACTGACTGCATGGGAGGGTGAATAACCATTAGAATGGTCAGCCAAATGGTACAGTGATACTGTGTCCCACACATCCATGATGAACATTGTATTCTACAATAGATGTAAAAGGAAGCAGGTCATCTTTGTTCCAGACTGTTAGTCTTTGCTCAAACAAACAAAAAGAAATCTGTTCCCTGTATATTCAGTGACCCAGCAGAAGGAACTTAGATTTTTAAAAATCAAAGTAAAGTCATATCCACTTGAATAATAATTTCTCCAAAACTCATTTTACTTTTCATCTCTCCATTCTTCTGTTGTTCCCTGTGTTTGTAACATTTATTCATTTATGCAGTTTTGATTTGAAACTAGAAGTATTAGTTGGAATTTGGGGACTCCATCTTATTGGAAGAAAGGAAGGAAAGAAAGAAGGGAAAAGTATTTATTAAACACCTACCATGCACTATGCTAAGTGCTTTACAAATATTATCTCATTTAACCCTCAAAACAAGCCTGTGTGATAGGTGTTTTTTATTCCCATTTTACATTTGAGTTAACTGAGGCAAACTGAGGATGACTTGCTCAAGGTCACAAAGTTAGGAAGTGTCTGAGGATTGACTGGTACTCAGGTCTTCCTGACACCAGACCCAACACTCTATCCACTGTGCCAGCTTCCTACCTTTTTAGTCTCACAAAATACATCACAAAACTTAAACAAGAAAGTTGAAGTTAGATACCTTTCCTTTATATTTCTTTTATGTTCTCTCCAAACTGTCTCCTTTAATCAATTAGCATCTATCAGCAACTACTTGTCTGCCAGGTACTCTACAATCTCTTGGGTGTTCTTACTT
This sequence comes from Gracilinanus agilis, assembly GCF_016433145.1. NCBI lineage: Eukaryota > Metazoa > Chordata > Mammalia > Didelphimorphia > Didelphidae > Gracilinanus > Gracilinanus agilis. Next base: position 508,271,981 of record NC_058130.1, read on the forward strand.
TCCCTTAAGTATTGAATAGGCATATACTGGAGCTCAAAGAAACTTACCCACAAAATCCTTAGGTTTATTATTCTATGAACCACATGATCATCACTTCCTAACTCTGTCATCTATAGATATTTTCCTGCCCACATTGGCTACTATATTTTAGATCTTGCTGCTCAGTGATCTATGTGAATCACCAGAGTCCTAAAGTGCTTAAAACATATGGGTACATCTAACAAAGATAGACTTTAGCTCTATTTTAAGCAGCATATGCAGCTGACACATAATTATCTCAAAGGCCAGGACAACTGATCTCATTTGATCTTCATAAATAACCTATAGTTTAACACCATGTAAGATGTGTTAGGACAGGGACTGCTTTTGCCTTTGCAGCTAATGTAGTATCTTGCACATTGGAGATGCTCTGGAAATGTTAGTTAAACTGAGAGAGAGGGAATGGCAAATGTTATACTCATTTTATAGATGAGAAAACAAGCTCAGAAGGATGACATAAATTATCCAGAGTCACACAATGAGAACTGGCAGAACTGAGATAGAAGCCAATGTCACTTCATCCCAAGTCCAGGGCTCTCTCTACCATAGATACCAAGAGCTCAAAGGTTAAGAGCATATCCAATTAACATGTAGAAATAGTGCAGGACATCTCCTGTGGAAGCAACTAAAATTCTAAAAGATCTATACAAAATTATGACATTGAATAGTTACTGTGTATGTTTGAAATAGTCCCTACGACAGAAATTTTTAAGTGTTCTTAAACATATTGTTTCTGATAAAAAGTTTATTTACATTAATTAGTAATCATAAAAATGGAGATGATGCTCAGTTTATTAGTGAGAGTCCCATGTTTCACACCCAAACTGAAAAATTCCAAACATAGTAAGGCAAATTGTTAAGGCTGTTGGAGCTATCCAGAGAAGTAAATCAATTTCTTTTGATACTAAATTCCTGAAACAGAGCTAAAAGTCCATTGGCATTTCTTAAGGACTTAATTTATTACCAAGTTAGAGTCATAAAGGGGACAATAAAATTCATATATTGTGAAACAATAAAACTAGTTTTGCAATAACAAAACAAACAAAAACTGTCTTCCCAGTCTGACTTTATATTATTCTCCCTCATGCATTCTATATTCCACCCAAACTGGACTATTTTCTATTCCTCACATGGTATACTTCATCCCGTATTTTTACATCTCTGCAATGTACCTTCATGCCTACAATGCTTTCCCTCTTCACCTCTACTTCTTAGAACCACTAAATACATTCCAGGCTCAACTGAAAGCCTTTCCTGATCCTTTTCCCACTCTTCCCCCCACTGGAAACTACCTTTATATATTTTTCATTCATTTATCTGCACATATGTTGTTTTTATCTAGTGCAACCCAAGCCACCTACTTGAGTGCAGATTGTTTTAATTTTTACTTTGTAGACCCAGAGTAAGAGTAGGTGCTTAATAAATGCTTACTGAACTTATTTGGTAAACCACACAAATATATGATTAAAGATGCACTAAAAGCTTTAACTCTTTGAAAAATTCACTACAAAAGATAATGAAACATTTTGAACTATGTGAGGAAAATGAACACATATTGATGTTGATGAAAAAGTGAATTGTCTTTGTGACAGATTATTTAAATAACAAAATTGTTACTGGATTCAGTTAAAAGTATCTTTAAAACATCAAAAGGATAAGACTATATAAAAAAGATATCTATTAAGCTTACAAATTAAGAATATTTATAGAAAATATATAGTCAATGCTGAAAAGGAAGACGATTCTACTATGACATAAAGTGAATGTAAATCATTATATTTACCCCTTAATCCCAAACAAGTGGGCTTAGCAAAATTCATGATGACCCAGATTTGGAAAAATTGACAATTATTCACCAAAAGCCTTTTACACTCATGTAAAAAAGTGCACTTTAGTCACAAGAAACAAGCATATTCCTTGTGCTAAAGCTTATGAGAAGAACTGATCTGGCCTCAGAAGCATCATTTCCACCTGAGTCAACCCTAATTAACAGGTTGTGTTATTCTTTATATTTAACATTTGCCCATGGGTTGAGAAGTTATGGCTAAGTACTGTATGAAAAAAAAAGATAAAATGTGATCCTTGACCTCTACGATCTTCCACCAACATATTAATAAAGATATAAGATTATTCTTCTTAACACAGATGTAGCTTTGCCAACAATAGTCAAAGTAATGTTACCCACAGAAAATGAAACTTCTTAAAGGTTCTTAGCTGACTTCTTAAAAGCCAATTATCCACAGTAAAAGACAATAGTACCAATAACTAAAACACTGGTTTCAAATGTGTTGTTTTGGTTTTTTTTTAAAACATAAAGCTGCAATCCTGTCTTCCAACAAACCTAACTAAAACTGCTAACAAAAGCTCTTCATTCATTCAATAGAGCTCAAGTGTCTACTGTGTAGAGTACTATGCTGGGCACTGAGAATAGGCAATGTTTTAATAAGAGACAATTCCTGCCCCTATCATAATCTAGTAGGAAGGCATGACAGCCTACTACATTGTACAATATCATATTATGAGTGCATTATAGAGTTGTGCATAAGAAGAATGAGAGATCTGAGGGAAAGGATTTTTTTTTTAATTAACTACTTTTTTTCACAAAATCTAGAAAAAATTCATGAAGACTGAATTCTAGTTTAGCTTTAAAGCATAGATGTTCCAACCAAACCAGATTTCTCTCTTCCACATATGCCATTTAATTCCCTTCTCTCCGTGCCTTTGCATTGGCTTCCCCACGCCAAGTCTGGAATGTAGTCTCTCAATCATATCTACCTCATAAGGATGATCCCTCCAGGACACAGATCAAGCATCACTTTCTAAATTAAATCCTTTCTGATTCCTCAACTGACAGTACTCTCCCTGTCTAACTGACATTTATTTAGCTCCCTTGTACTTATTTGTATTTATTCTCACTATGTGTAATCCTTACATCTCCTCCCCTCCCCTCAACTCCCCTTCACTTCCTCTCCCCTCTCCTCTCTTGTTTTCTCCCCCATTAGAATGTAACCTCCTTGAGAGATGGTTGTTTCATTCATTATTCTTTTTATCCGTAACACCTAGCCCAGTGCCTAGCATATAGTAGGCATCTGACAAATGCTTGCTAATTGATTTGGCCTCAACAGATGAAGAGAAGAAAAAAGGTAATTTCTAGCATAGTGTAATCAAAGGCACTGAGAGAGGAGATCACAGTTCATTGTTCCTGGGATAGGCAAGATATCAGTTTGGCTGGGGTATAAAGTACATTGAGGGAATGATATGAGTTCATGCTGGCAATTCATGCTGATGCCTGGTTATGGAGCGCTTCAAATGCCAGGCATCAGAATTTGAGTATTACTTAGTTGGTACTAGGGAGCTACAAAAATTTCAGTTTCAAATTACATGACTAAATTTATGCCCCAAAAAGCTATTCTGGAAGTGTTAAGAGGGACAAATTGGAGTGGACAATGGGGACAGGAAGAATTATTAGGAGGCTAGTGTAATAGTTGAAGTGAGTGGAAATGAAGCTCTTTATTAGGGTGATGGCAGTAGAAATAGAAGGGAAGGAAAAGATAGAAGAACTGTTTCAGAGGTGTAACTAATAGGATCTGATCATTAATTATGTGAGGGGTAGGAAAAGTCAAAGATAAAACCAAAGTCACAATCACAGGAGACTCAATGAATAGGGAGAGAAATACCAAAATCAGTTTTGAGGGAAATATATTGAATTTGAGGTGTCAATGAGCATGAATGCTCTTTGAGCAGCTGGAGATGTGGATTTGATGTCCAGAAGAAGAATCAGGAGTGCATAGTTAGTTGAAACCAAAGGAATGAATTAAGTTAACCAATGTAGAGAGAAGGAAGAAAGATTTTTGATCAGTATCCACATATTAAAAGGTAAAATAGAAGGCAAAATATGAGCACAGGAACCAGAAATAGTTAAAGAGCTAGAAGAAGAAATGACAGAGTACTGGCAACTAAAAGTAAAGTGAATGGAATGCTAGATTTTGGAATCAATAAGACTTGAATTCCAATATTGCCTCAGACACTTATTAGTTGCGTGGCCACGGTCAAGTTTCATAATCATCCTGGGCCTTAGTTCCTTCATCTATAAATTAAAGTGGTTGGATTTGATTGTCTCTTAGGTCATTTCTTGTTATAAATCTATGGTTCTATAAAAATGTTGTCTCTAAAGTCACAGTTGTAGTCAACAGGAAGGAGTGGTCAACAGAGCTAAAATTACTCTAAATGCTATGAATCAATATAACCATTTTGGAAAGCAATTTGGAATTATATAAAGTGACTAAAATATCCATATACTTTGACCTAAACATTCTGCTTCTGGGTTTATAACTCCTAAGAGATGACTGATAAGAAGAAAGATCCCAGATACACCAAAATATCTATAGCAATACGTGTGTGTGTGTGTGTGTGTGTGTGTGTGTGTGAGCAAAGAATTAGAAACAAAGTATATGCCCAACTACTGGAGAAGGCTAAGAAAAGTGAGATAGATGAGTGTAACAGAATATTACAGTGCTATTAGAAATGGCAGATACGCAAAAATAAGAGTAAGAGGAAAATTTACATGATATGAAGCAAAGTGAAATTAAGCAGTCAATAAAACAATATACACAATGACAACAATATAAATGGAAAAATACTATCTCAAAAAATAAAGTCAGTATTGCAAAATTACAAAGAACAAGCATGATCATAAAGAAGAAATGCAAGATTCCTTCATATCACTTCTTTGCATAGGTAAGAAGTTTGTAAGTAGCAAATGGCATATGTTTTCAGAAAATATGTTATTTTTTCAGAAATATGTTTTCAGATATTTTTCGATGTATTGATGAAGTTTGCTAATTAAAAAAATTTTTTTAATAGTTTGTTTTATGAGATGGTACTCTGGAAGGGGGAAGGGCAATGAAAAACGGGAAAAATTTTGGTGACATAAAAAACAACATATGAATGAAAATTCACAAAAATAAAAAAAATTAACAGTAGTAATTTTCAACATCTTCTCATTGCCCTCCAACCAGATCCTAAAGGATGGGGAATGAAAAAGAAAAATGAAGAAAAGAACACTGGAATTGAAAGGAAATAAATCATTGATAACTTCTAGGAAAACAGATTCATTGAAATGGCAGAGGCACATCAGATGAGAATTTGTAGCTTACAAGAGAAGGCAATTGGGTTTGTAGACTGTAAGATTTTTAACACTAAAGGAAAGGTAGTTGGCTAGACTAACCAGTTCAATAATAGGAACTTTTTTGAGGATTTGGGAGACCTAAACAATTTTGTAAGGCAAAGTGGTAAGAGACTGAAGATGCATGATAAAGAAGCAATAATTACTAGAGCTAGGTCCTTATGGAGGCATGAGTAAATAGGATCAAAGGCACAGACTGAGAGATTAACTTTTATAAGAAGTAGAGCTATCTTTTGTGATAAAGGAAAAGAAAAGTATTTCATGATTTGAAGATCTAAAGAATGAAGGAGGGTGGCTAAGGGATCCTGCAGCCAAATAACCTTAAGGAGGAAAGAGTAAAGAAAGTTTGGCATAATTACAATGGAGAATGAAATAAGGAATCAACATGAATGGAGTAAGTAGAGCAGCAAGAGCTTATCTGAGGTTATAGAGTAGAAGTCAAAACTTAATTTTGTTTTAACAGATTTCTCCAAGGATGTCCAGGAGTCCAGGAGCAGAAGAGATATCAAATGTTGGACATTCCACAGGGAAAAAGATTTGCAAGTAAGGAAACAGAAAGCCAGGGAAGCAAAATATTCCAGGATAAGCAAGCTGGAAGAATTGTCTTTCAGTAAGAGAATTTGTAACCTAGTAGTAATTTCTAATGTCTTCTCCCAATATAACCTCATGACAAATCATTTTACTAAGACAGTACTATCAGTCTCAGCACAGTGACAGATACTATAAGGTAATGACTGCCTGTAAGTCAAGGACTGTGTGAGGAGCAGTGGAAGACAAAAGAATAAAGAGGACATTATTCTTGCCCTATAGCAGCTTACATTGTAGAATGGATCACCTAATTCAAGTTCTCAGCACCTCAAATGTATGCTCTCATTTCCCACCATCAAGTCAGGTAGCCCAGTCCCATTTTTGAATCTACTCCTTGCATGACCCTGGGCCTAACCTCTCAGTATTTAAGATATTTCTCTATGCCTGTTGAAAGAGAAGTGCTGACCTGCATTAGTGGAGGGATTTACCTTGACTAGAAGTTACCCATGAAATCGCTGGTCCAATACCTTCCTGAATCCCTATTTGATTTGTACTTTATGGACCATGTCTACAGTGCCACTGTGGGGAGACAAGGTACAGTAGAAAAAATACTGAATTTGGAGAATCCTAGTTTTGTCATTTTCTATGTACCTTAGGCAAGTCACTTAACTTAATCTCTCTGATCCTCAGCTTTAAATGAAAGGATGACCTACAAAGTCCTTTCCTTCAAGCTCTAATTCATTGCTTTTTCAGTTTCCATGACAACCCCCTCTCTCTATCCATATAGCTGCTATCTTAATTCAGGTCCTTATAACCCTCACCTAGATTACTGCAAAGGTCCCCTAACTGGTCTCCATGCCAAAAGTCTCTCACTACTTCAGCCCATCCTACACTGTCAAAGTAAATTTTTTAAGGGTAGATTTGACTATGAGACTCCCTACTCAATCAATTACAATTTCTCCCCATTGCCTCTAAGAAAAAATATAAATTCCTTTGTTCAACTTTTAAAGTTCTTCACAACCTGACCCTAAACTACTTTTCTAGCTTCAATAGACATTATTCCCTCCTTCAAAGAGCCATCCATCCAACTTGGCCTTCTCTGTTCCACATACAAGTAATCCCTTCTGAACTATGTGCCTTTGTATTGGACATTGGACAGGTTGAGAACCCTGAAATACATTCCTTCCTTACCTCTGCTTCACGGGCTATCTCTCTTTAAGATGTAGCTCAAACACCATCTGCTAGAAGTCTTTCCTGATCATGCCAACTGCTAGCTCCTTCTCTCTCACACTACCTTATATTTAACTTTTGTTTACATTCAAATTTCTTCGCATTCTATTTATGCAGCATATATTTATATTTTTACTTGTTATCTCCCCAACTCAAATCTTAAATCCTTATAACTAGGGAGCATTTCATTCTTTCTATTTGTAACTTCAAGTATTTTCAATCCCTGGGAGCTTTGTGAGCCCAAGGTAGGAATTTAATAAATGCTTGCTAACTGAAGTCCTTTGGATAAATTTCTTCAACCCCATTTATCCTCCAGCTTACCAACACAATTCTGTCTCCATCCTCCTCTACACACATACATATTGATGTTGCTATTATTATCTCTATTAAACTATAAGGTTTTTGAAAATAAAGAATACATCTATTCTTAAATTCTACCACCACCATTACCTCCACAGCCCACTTGTCTTTTATTGGGGTTGCTAATAAACAATGAAATGACCAAAAATTAGGCATATTATAGGAGGAAAGAAAACAATACCCTGCATAATTTAAAGTATGAATAATTAGCTGCTGAATAATTGTGGCCTAATTATAATCTGAAACACCAAACCTGCTGAGTATGTCTATTGAAGGACTATCAACTAAATCAGAATTGATTTGTTCTATCCAAAACAAGATGCTATTTAGGCAAATAAGTCATTTGATTCATTGAAAGAGATTATTCTTTAAAGCTATGTCAAGTATGCAATATTTTCCCTAACCCCTCTAATTCTTAAGTGAACTGCCCTTAAAGTACTCAATGTAACAGAAATTTAGTCTTTGTAGGTTAAGTAATGCTAATTCCTCATTGAAAAAAATGTTTTTTTACCCAGATTCATCACTTAAATCAATTGAAAGGAGATCAAACTCAGAAAGTCATATGTTAAAAAATATTTTAAGAAAATTAACATAATATTTCCCTTTACTCAGGGATCTTCTGTCACTGCCTTTTGTGATACTTTTACATTTAATATTATTCATTTAATTCATACCTCAAATTGTGTAACTTTAACAAATAGCAAGTGATAGTAGAATAAACAAGAAAAAAAGAGGAAAAATCTTAATTATACAATAGGATACTCATGGCCTTCCATATTCCCTCTAAAGCAGGAACTCTTAAGCTAGGACCTGAGAAAGTGTTTTTTAATATTCTGGTAACTATATTTCAACATAACTATCTTCCTATGTGTTTTATTTTATGTATTTGAAAACATTCTTGTGGGAAGGGACTTCTTCATCAGACTGCCAAAAGGATCCATGACACAAAAAAAGGTTGATAATTCTTATTCTAGAGCACAGCCCAGGTGAAAAACAAAGGTCTCCTTGAATCCTTCTCTCTATCATTAGGAAATTCATATGTTGTATTAATATTTTCTAGTAATATGATAGGAGTCATACTTTATATATACCAAAGCAAAATAAAAAATCAAGTGAAATCCACACTTGCAGAAAAATATGGATATGTATGTGTGTGTGCTTTCTAGAAGAACAGAAATGTTCTGCATGATAGAATAACTGAATACAATTCAATTCAGTAAGTTATCTATTACATCTAAGATACTAAATGTAAAAATATCACAAAAGGCAACAAAAAAAGATCCTTTAGTAGATTTGAAAAACTTGGCAACTGATTGGAGATGGAGGATGAGAAAGGCGGCAAAGTTAAGCATGGTTTCAAGGTTATGAACCTTGGTGCCTGGGAAGATGGAAAGGATCTCAATAGAAACATAAAAGTTTAGATGTTGGGTAGATATGAGGGAACTCTCAAATGTACATGAATATATATGCTAACTGAGTAGGGCATTTATTCAAAATGCTTTCTATTGTTTGAAGAAGTCATCTGAAATCAAGTTCTTGGCACTAAAGTTATAAAACCCCCTTTTCAACAGTATTATCAGGGGCTAGTTTTATAAGTGCACTCAGCTCACTCTGTCATATGGATGTGAACTTTGTGCAACTCTAAATGCTTCAGAATGAGTCATCATACTGTCATCTGAAATTACATTAGGAATAGTCATATATTCCACCTCCGCAATAACAGTAGAGACAGTAATGAAAATTTCATTGGTATAAGACTCATAAAAAGGGTGGAAGGGGAAAAGAGGGAGGAGAAAAAAACCTTGTTGACTGAAAGTATAACATGCAGAATTTCCCACCTCACCCACCTGGCCCACCAAAATCTCAAACTGCACAAAATGTTCTAAATCACCTCATATCAATTTAGATAAATACACTGATGTATCCAAATTGAAAAGCAAGAAAACATTTGAGTGAAAGCATAATCTATTAAAACATACATGTGCAATACAAATATCATACATAAAACATACCTATTCCCCAAAGATATAGTGCTCTCATATTTAACCATACCCCAACTTTACTAGTTGGGGATTGGCGGATAAGGGAAAGTGACTGAATAGAATTAAATCACACAAAGGATTCTGATTTCATCAATGTGGACATTTCCTCTACTAACATAAAATGTTACCCATCTAAACATCAGTATAGAGTCTTCTTAAATTGATATGGCCAACATAACTTATGCCTTGGTGGCAAATTTACTGGTAATGAACCTCTCCAAATTTGGTTAGGCTGGTCCTGGATAGCTTAGTCTCGAATAACAGGCATACATACTCAAGAGATTTTCCAGCTTGGTAGGACCTAAAAGAACTTGTGCTCCACTGGAATAGCCTTTGAGAATCCGAGGTCATCCTCCATAACACAAGAAGATATCAGAATAAGAGAAAAGTATAAACAGAAAGAGGAGTTCTTTTAGAAGGAGAAAGTAATGGATTTGACAGGCTGGCAACCAAGATTCTTTCCAATTCTAAAAGAGATTTGGGTGAAAAGGGGGAAAATAAGCATCATCAAGAGTTATCATAGGAATACAGTCTTTGATCATTATAAATTCTTTTTACCTGCTTTTTGACTGATCGACTACTCATGATTTTCTCTACTACAGGACCCTCTGCATCTACAGATTCCTGTAAAATAAAGTATATGAGTCAAATGAGTTGGTTTTAACAAAGAGATATGATGTCATTTGCAATACAGATGATTACTTCATGTTGCTTCCTAATTCACCCTTTCAAATTCAGCACATAGTTGACACTAGAGTATAATGAGTATAGCTATTACTTAAGCAAGAATCTCTACATATATGAAGAAAATTAACTCTGCAGAGAAGGTGAGAGGTATCTGTGTTCACCATTTCATAGGTGTGTATTTTAATTATGAGGACTATCATCAGTCTTGAAGGCTAGCAAGGAATCAAAAACTCCAGCTGCCTATACAGAATAAACCTCCATATGACAGCAATGAAAAATAGAACTTTTCTTCATCTATACTCATGGGGTAAATATAGTCATCATTCTACTATTGTAAGCACTTTTTATCTATAGAGATCACATAAAACATTATGTCACAGCTTAACATTGGCCAAATTACCAAATAAAACACTGAAATGAATTTAACACACTTTTCAATGGGTTACCAGTTTGTTAACTAAAATACAGTAGTACTAAGAAAAGAGCACTATACAAAAAAAATCTTTACAATAATCATTCATACATTACTACCCCTCATTTTATACAAACTATTTTATCCATCATTTACATTGCACAGAGAATAAAGTAGACCCTGCTGGGTACTACAAGGCTGTAATTTCATAAAGGAGTTCTTATGGTGCCTAACAGCAGGAGACAAGCTTGAGTGGTTTATTAAAGTCATGGAAGCTATAGCACTGAATTCTCAGAGGTAAATTCAGTCTCCTTGTAGCCTAGTTCTGTTTTTTTTTCCTTAGCAGAGACCATTAATTCTCCAGAATTGTGTCAAATTACATATCACAGGCTTGTATAAAACTAAATTTGAGCAAATACAGTTTTTTAAAGGAAACAGCAAAACAACTCATTTCTCTTAGCACATTACACCAATACTGGATGAAGATCCTAAGCTCTAAGACCAGTGGATCTATTGAACTAGTCGGTTTCTTGGGATAGAATTTAAAGTTCATCCTCATTTATTTATTCAAAACAGCAACCTGACCTGCTGCTCGGACTGTGAAGTGTTTGAAGGGGAGTCTCTCCCAGCAGCATCTGCATCATCTGCCTCCTCGTCAGAAATCTTGAACTCCAGGTCTTCAGTATAACGCTTTCTCTTAACCTGCCTGCTAGAGCGTCTCTTCTAAAAGGCAAAAAAATTAAATAAATAAAAATTATTGACATTCCTAATATGTATTGAAAGCAGGGAGGGAAGGTGGCGCACAATGAGAGTGATTTTGACAAATCATCATTTAAAAATTCAAAGTTCTTGGTGCTAATTTAAGTCATTTGTGATTTTTTAAAATCTAGGTTGAAACATCCATGAAATTAGTCTTACTTTTATGATAAGTGAAATTTACGGAGCACTTTAAGTTTCCAAAGTATTTTACATATGTTATCTAATATGATCTTTACAGCAGCCCATAGGGTAAATATACTTCAGGTATTTTCCCCATTTGAAAGACAAGGAAAAAGCTTGAGAGTTGTTAAGTGTATTGCTCAGGATCACACAACTAGTAAGTACCTGTAGCAGGATTCAAACTCAGGTGTTTCTGACTTTAAGTCGAGCACTCCATTTCAAACTCCAATCTGGCATACACATGAAAGAAAATAAAGAGTTTGGAGGGTGCAAGATGAAGAAAATCATCTGAGTCAACTTGGATTGGAAATAATGATCAAAAGTTTTGAATTGCTGCCATATTCAAAGAAGAATTGATATAAACAGCTATTTCTAAGAATCTGTAAAGTACATAGAAAGTGGAAAGAACATACTAAGAAAATTATCATTAAAACTTTGTACATTCTATGGGATTTTAAAGGTGTTATACATTTATACCTCTTTAAATAACTGAAAAAAATCAGTGAAGTAAATTTTATTTACCCCCATAATTTTTCAGATGAACAGTAATTTATCCAAAGTCAGTCAGTGAGTCAATCACAAAGAGAGTTAGAACTCAAGTTCCAGAGTTTCCATATATTATAGCATGGCACAATGCTTCTGTTGCTATTAATTATGATCTTCAAGGTATTCATCTGAGGTACCAAGATTTATTTTATCAGATTCCCAATGTGAATTGATTATCCATTAAAAATTTTGACATGTCTATATTCAAACTAATTTTTTATTTTGTTCCTATCACATGAACTGCTTATTTAGGTAAGGATGAAATATAAAAATTTGCTTATTTTTGGCAACTACACACCATAATGAAACACTTTAGTTTCATTAGCAGCAGCTGGCCTACTTTGTAGAATTATATTTTAAATGCTTTTAAAAGGTTAATAGGTACAATAGTCATACTGAAGAAAATAACTAATTGGTTTCCATTATCTCACTACTGTACCATTCTGAACGAGAGAGCACTACATGCAATTTATTAAGATCTGAAAATCATAGTCACAGAAGTCAAGAACTTTAACTTCTACCCTTCATGCATATGCTACAGGAAGAACCATGATAATCAATTAGGTAGTATCACTTCCTGAGTAGTATATATGAAGAAAATATTTCCCTGAAAACAAAGATGTCCTTGTACAGTTATTTTCTTTACTGCTATATATTCTATAACTGATCAAAATGCTAACTTAAAGGTACACTCTAAAAAAGTATTTAGGGTATTTACCTATAAAAACAATTGGTCATATGTTCTGTAACCTACATACAAAAAATTCTATAGAATTCAATAATGATACCTTATAGTAAAATAAATGTCAGAACTGATATTTGTAAATTAATAAGCTCTGAATATAAAATGAATCTTACTGTTGTATAAAATGTTGTCTCAAATGTCCTAATTAAAGTGAACATGATTCAGAACACACTTAAGTACACAAAATTCAGAATAATACTTTCACCACAATTTTTCTAGTAAATTTCATTATCTACCAACCTTGTCAATATCCTCACTACTGTTGTACACAGCAACATAATTGGATAATAAGGAAGAAAGGGAAGAAGGAAGGAAGGAAGGAAGGAAGGAAGGAAGGAAGGAAGGAAGGAAGGAAGGAAGGAAGGAAGAAGGAAAACACTCATTTTTTCAGGTCACCTTAAAGAATATCATTTTGTGAGGTCACAGATAACAGGAAGCTTTGCTAAAGAAAAGAACCAAAGTATTTACAACTATAGAATATATCCACACCTTCCAAATATTTTATTTCAGATCGCTAAGAGAAAAAAATGAAAGCAAATATTCATTGAGAATCTACTATGTGATAATGAAAAGTCACTCAAGCCTCTGGGGGTTGACTTTCCTATTGCATGAGGGCTCCTGATAACTACTCCTTGATAACTATGATGTCACACAAGATACATTCCAGGGCATCCTGGTAGAACATATTGGCTTGAATCCAAGGAACCTAAAAAGGAAATGATTTCTAGCTGTTCTGTATTGAGTGTCTCTCTTGGCCTGATTTATGAAAGCAATGTACTCTGTAAGAATTAAATTTCTCATATTTATTTCAAGTGAGGTTTTGCAATTGATGCATATGTTATTTCCCAAGAAATAAGAATATAATTCAGGAAAAATTATATTGAATCGACTGTCTAGAAAATAGAAGTTCATTAATTCGTGGAAGATCTGCTATCATAGAAAGAAGCCTCACCCTGACCAAGGAAAGTAAATAGAAGCTTCTGAACAAGTCATAAATGGTCCTTTGTTTCGATTTTTCATATGGAGAAAAGAAAATTTCAAGAAATGTCAGGAAAATCTGGTTCACTCTAGTTTTAAAAAGAACTTTTGTCTCCAAAACAAGAGATTTTTCCAAACCTTTGGATCAAATTTTAATGCCAAGAATACGTAGAAAAAGCAAAACACTTGAAAGGAACTCTGGAATTTATTATGGTGCTTCAAAAAGACTTTTATACCTTTCTAGGTCATTTCTTCCCATTTGAATAAAGGTTGTGATATTGGATGATCTCCTCAGGTCCCTTTTCTAGGCTTATGTCTATGGCAAAAGCTACAAAATTCTAGTCAGGAAAAACTGTTATACTCCATTTATCCTTGGTCTCTCTGGAAACAATGTTACATCCAACAACAGACACCTTAAAAGTATCTCTTTAACAAAGATGGAAGGAGAGCCTCTGTTGTGCCTCATACTAATCTGAAGTTACCAAACATTAATCAACATTTAGATATCAGAATAATAGTCTTACCTGAACCCCTGGATCATCTTCTTCTTCAGGAGGAGGAGATGGTGGTGGAGTTCTTTCTAAGTCTGAGTTTTCAGAACCTTCTGTTTTTCCCTTGTTGACCTTTTTCTTCAAAGCACTTGCTTCAGGATCTGGTTTCTTATTACTAGAATTCAAAGTACAGTTCCCTCGTCAGTGTTGGTTTTTTGTTTTTTAGTTTCTGCCTCATATTGTCTAGGTTAATACCCTCCAAACTATCCACAATAATAAAATAAAGCTTTTTTCCCCCTTTTTTGTAAGGATCATAGTCAGATTAAGTTCTTGAGGCAAAACTGTTTTTGATGAACATTGCAAATATTTGCTCTAAGTTAAAAAGTAATCACACATAAGCAAAAAAAAAAATCATACAGAAGGCATATCCTGTATATTTGCTCAACAAGACAAAGCAAAATACAGGCCCAAACTCAAATTCATTCTGAGAAATCCCATAAAACATTACTGTGCTATCTGGGCTGTAATATGCTTGATACACTGTGGCATAGAACCATTCATTAAGAAATAATTTTACTATCAAGTTTTTAAGGTGTTAGAACACCTTTTTTTAAATGGTAGGGAAGAAAATGGAATGTGATTATCTTCTTCCCTTGCCTTTTACAGTTGGCTTTAAACACTGCTATTATTTAGGCCCTACATTTGACTGATGCTTTGAAATATATTTGTGGTATGCTATTTGATTTATTTAATCTTATAACACATTAAAATATAAAAACTACTATTGATTTTAATGTCTTTTTAAACAGATATTTCACTCAACGTTTTATTTTTCTTAATCTCAAAACAATATGCTTTATTCATTGCATTATTCATATATTTACAAAATAGCATATTCTTAAAAGACAGGTTGTTGACAACATGTGCAACAAAATAAAAATTACTATTAAAGCATAAAGCAGAGGTCCCACTGTATGTTTAGATTAAAGGCTAACAGCATTTGAATGTTATATAGGTCATCCAACATAAGAATGGATTTTAAGAAAAGAGATTGAAATAAAATTGTTTATCAGCAACTAGAATCAGACAATTCTGTCTGCTCTACTTGTTACCCTTTTTAAAACTAAATTTGGTTCTACCATTCAACTTCAGTATCTAGACTGGCACCAACACTTCCTAAGATCAGCTATCATTTGTGATAAAATATTTACAAGAATCTATACTGAGTGGCAATTACTTTACATCATTACTATATGGGCCAGGATTCAGAATGGTTTTGAAAATGAAAAATTCTCCTTTCATCAACCCTTAAAAAGTTTCTATTCACTGAAATTTGTAATTTCACCGAAAAGGATGCTGAGTGAATGAACTAAACAGCACTTTTCAACCTCATGGCCCTTAAAAGAAGCAGAGTTCTCTGAATTTTTTTAAGTTAAGCTCTTATCAAATAAAATTCGATTTCCAAATTATTGTTAATATAACTACATATAACCATCGCATGTATGGTTTGCTATCTTTTGGACTACTAGATTAAATGCTTTAAGCTTTTAGAAGTAGTTATCTAAAAAAATAATGGTTCCCAGTTTCCTCACCACCACCAAAAAAAAAAAAATAAATCTTCAGGCATAAAAAAAAAATAATGGCACTCTAAGAAAACAACTTAAGGCAAAACTCAGGAGCACAGCAAAAGACAGTTTAGCTCCAAAAAAAGAGCTTTCAAATCATGACAATGCTTTAAAAAGTTTAATTCCCTGAAAGATCCACATAAAGCATAACATTAAAAAAAAAAATAAGAAAATCCATACAACAGTTCCTCTTCCAACTGTCCTAGTGTTTACGCTACACATGGACAGAAGTCTCCCCTACTATGAGGCTCCATTTCCAGCATTTATTTCCGCTCTAACTGCCACAAATTATACAATACTACAGCTGAACACTGGGCCCCTTTCCTTTCATCTGCACGCCAAGAGCAATCAGATTACCCTGGTAACCAGTGGTCACATGATCAGCACCTGCTCTTTTGGCTGGATGCCACTGACTAAAGCCATCTGCTTCCCTCAATCAGCTTTCAAACATTCTCAACACCTGCGCTGCAGTGTTTTGTGGTTTCTTTTATCAAATCAGTGCAAAACTGCTTCCAAAACTTTACATATTTCTCAAATTTGTTTAAATCAAAGGTAAGCCTGTCAAAGAGTTGAACCACTGCCAGGTAAAGTAAGTTGACAGCCAGTGCTTTTCACTGGTGACCTCTATAAAGCAAAGCAAAGCACACAATTTAATTTAGTAGTAGTTACTGTGCCCCGGTGCACTATCACATATGAGTAACAGGCATAATGTCTTGAAGAATAGTACAGCCCAAGTTTGATAAAATATCAATTTGCTGAAGTCGGAAAAGTGTTAATGATTCTTCATCCCCCTAAGAATGCTCCATGGAACCTTCATGGCTGTTAAAGTCATGCAACACCTCTCCAAGTGCTTATCACACAGGAAAATTCAGACAAAGAGCATGAAGCCAAGTAAGATGCTGGTACTAGATCTGACTACCAAAAATTTCTAAACTCATTGGCCTTTGCCCTATTGACATTGTTTAGAGACCAAACTCAACATGCTCATCCTAGTACTTCTCACGTCAGCCAGAATACAAGTCATCCTGCACAGGCTAGGGCTTTTCACTAGAAGTATGTATGTGTTGTGTGTGTATATGTAAACATAAAAAAGTTAAGAAACTTTAAATATAAAATACCAGTGTCTACCAAAATCCATTATAACCAAGAAATACATAATATTTAATGATTTTTTACTCTGAAATTTCATCTTAGAAATTATCAAACCAAACTAAGACAGCACTTCACTTACGGTCAGCAAATTAGAGTTGAAACTCCAGTCCTTGATGTGATACCAAGGAGGTCAACTTATCTCTCTGGGAGTTGGTTTCTTTATTTGTAAAATAAAAGACTAAATCATGGCTGAGATCTCTTCCTAGCACTAAATGTATGATTCTAACCAACCAAAATCCCATTCTAGAAAATGATCAGAGTTGTAAGAATCCAAAAACATCTTTAACAGAATAATGTAAAGAAAAATAATGTTTTACACTCACCTATAATAGCTATCCCACAGTTTAGTTTTAATGTCTGTTAAGTGGTTTATAAGAAATATTTTCTTTGCTCCGCAGAAAAGCAAATTTTTATAAAACAGAAGTGCATACATACTTAGTGAAGGAAAGCTTAAAAAAACCCAAGATGATATATGAAAGGAATATAACATTTAAAAAATCTCTAATGGTAATGAGGCCCCATTTTGAGTAATGAACTTCATATAGCTTTGTCATCAGCAATCCCTCTCAGCCTACTAATTCTACTCAATTTCTCACATTTAGCATTAGAACCGGAAAGCAGATCTTTTGCAAGGATATGTAACCAACCAAAACCACACACTAGAAAATGTAGATCTTTCCAAATCCACATTCCAGATCGAAATAATCCAGTTTTTTTAGCAAAATTTTATAATTTGCATGGCAATCTGGAATGCTTAAGTTCAATATTTGTAGCTTTAAGTGTATAACATTCAGACTATTCTATTATCTATATTATGTAAAAATCAAAAGCATGACTGTACAAAGAACTTTTCTTAATGTTTGTAATGAGTTCAGTGAAGTTGTAGTTTATACTCTAGAAAGCTGTACTAAATTTGTTTGGTGGTGTAAATACAGTGGTTGATACCCCCTTCTAAACTTCACCAATGATGCTCACTATTTCTTTGACAACTGTCTATTAACTTGGGCAAGACACTTCAAGAAAAGTTAGTTTGTTCTAGTCTTTCTCAATGGTGTCAAAATTGTCATGAGGACAGTAAAAAAGCACCACATAAAAGTATAAAGGTTTATAAAGAATGGAGCAAAACCTAACACTTCCAAAATAGAGTGAATCTCGGCCATTTCCCCAGATCTAACAAGAACTCCCACCTACGAATACTAAATACACACAGATAATAAACAATTCCACATTTGTATACAGCCCAAATTTCCCAAACCCTTTCAATCCCTTGTCTCCTGTTAGTCTTGGTTCTGGAAAAGGCAAAGTATAACATTATAGATTTTGAGTTCTGCAGGTTTTTCATGTGCAAAACTAAGAACAGAGCTGGGTTTATTTGCTTAAACACTGAAAGAAAGCATCTTTTACACATTATATACATTTTTTAGATTTTCATGGATAAATTAAATAGGAGGAAATATAAAACAAAAATGGGTGATATTCAGGTCCTCTTAAGAGTCCCACTCTCAAATATTTATAGTTTAGATGCTCAAAAAGTGAGCAGAGCATATATATTTTAATTATCATCCTTCTGGAAACTTTTCCCTTTCCATAGCCTAAATTTCATATACTCAGAAACATTTTCATTACTCAACTCATATATATATTATATATGTGTGTATATGTACATATGTATGCCCATATATGCAGTTATGCATGCATATGAAAAAAACAATTTATAGAAAACTATAAACTTTATCTTAGACTTTATCTTATCTTTAATCAATATCCTAGTTTACTGACAAACAAATTATTCAACTATTGTAATGTTATTTGTCAGAGGTGGGGAGTACCTACCTGTAACAAGTGGCACATGTCACCATATCTCTTGAAAAAGTATTTAAGGTGTTAACACTACATCAATCCTATAGAATTCTTAATGAATAGTCAATACCTAATTTTAAGGAAGACTCATAGGAAATACATTTTGCCAAAATCTCTACATTTTATAAGAAGCATGCATATATTTCATAATTATATATTTCTTTTCACAACTGTATGCTAATTGCATGCATGCATGTGGGTATATATGTATGTTGGTATGTATAGTATTTATATTCTGTATGTAACTAAAGATTCATTCATTCTCATCATTTTGATCTTTCTCACCAGAAAATAACATGTATTTTCACATTGTTGAGACTAACCAATGTTACAATATTATCTTCTGTATGGTTTTGTTTCTGGCCATAAAATCTCCTGTGACTTCATTATGATTTATGCATATTGTAAAAATATAATTTTTTTCTTAGAATGAAATTAGTCTTCACTTTGTCACTAACACTATTTTAGGTAGTTTTTAAATACACAATATGACTCCCTGCCCCCAAACGAAATGTCTTTTTGTAAACCAGGGAAATACCATGAGAAGAACTGTGAACTTTATGTTAAAATATCATATAACAGCAAATAAATTTAACAATCACTACTTAATTTAATTGTTTTTTGGCACTGGCAGTCTATTACTATTTTCCATTTTTCACATTTTTATTAGGATATGATGAAATAAACTATCTCAGAACAAAATATCTTGAAACATTTGATAACTCAAGCTTTACTTTGGTTCCTATACCTTTCACATCAACATGTGCATTTTAGGGACTTGTATGGAAGGAAGGGAGGAAGGGAAGTAAGGAGGTAGGGATGGTAGGAATGGGAGAGAGAAGTGTAGAGTGGGGCAAAGGTGTTAGAAGATGGCCTGCAATTTTCAGGGTGAAAGCTGTGACAGCCTTGACCTTAGTCTCTAGGTTGAAAGGATGGTTTGTAGGTATGAATAAAGAGTGAGAAGGCCAGAGCACTGGCATGTAGTGGATCAGGAATAGCTATATGATACTTTAATATTCTTCATGTAACCCCATGTATAAATAGTACAGAGCAGGCTAGTATTCTCCACCTCAATGAAATATGTTTAAGTGTTCAAGTAAACAAATCTACCTCTATTATCAGTGGCTTTTTAAATTATGGTTTTTATTATCAATGGATTTTAATTTAAACCATCATGTAGTTCTGAAATCCTGCCTTAAGAACTGCTGGAGATGAACCAGTTCTTTAAAGAGAATGCTGGCAAATCATAGAAAGAGAAGACACAGTAGGATACAGACAGGAAAGTCCGAACACTTTTTTAAACATTAAATTCTTTGCACCAGAAATTGTTCTTCTCATCACAGTCAAGAATTAAAACTGAAAATCTAAATTCAATAAATTTAATGGATCATATTAAGCGCTGCCACAAATAATAAAGGAGGTAAAATTATTTGATAAGATAGGATATGACCACATCAATTCAACACAGGACTCTCATTTAATATATTAGCATATTTGTTCACATAACAGTGATTAGCCCTATAATAATAAAACACAAAATCGACTGTTCAGATTGTACCTTTTAGCAACATTGTTTTATAATGTACTTCAACAAGTGCTAAACTGTGAGATATCTATTTGGCTAATCATATTCACATGCCTGCTGGGTGCAGAATCAAAACAATACTAACTTACTGTGTTCCCTTCTATGCACACCACAGGTCTCAACCCATCAAATGAAATAACCAAGACTAATTTTGGCAATCCAAGTCCTGCAATCTATATCCCAGTAAAACTGAATACCGACCTCAGAAATAAGCTATTCTTCCTAGCCTAGCTAGGTAAAACATCAAATTAGTCAAACCACACTACAAACTTTAGTTGGGTGCTTTAAGCAGAGGGGTAACAGTACTGAGCATATGGTTAAACCTAAGGAAAAGAAAAGACCACCACCTACTCCAACAGGAGGGGCTGAACTCCCATGAAATTAGATTAGTTCCCACAGAAGACAGGACCACACACAGAAACAGTGTTCTGATGGAAAGTCCACTCTCTCTTTTTCTCTGACAAGGGTGTATGTTTTGTTAGTTTGCATTGCTAGTCTTACGGAAGGGAAAGGAAGGGATACAAATTACATGAGCTTTGACATAAAAATGGTTACAATAAAGGCTGACATGCCTATATACTAACAGTGTCCATTTATAATACCTTTCAATAACATTTCAAGAATACAAAGTTGTACATAGTAGGTACCAAAAAAACACACACACACAAAAAAAAACAACCCTTTGAGTCTATGTAGTTTTGTGCCTTTCAAAATAACTTCATTCATATATCTATATCTTCATAGATAATAGATATGGAAAATCTACCTATATGCTTCCTTTTGCTCCTTTCTAGGCAAACCTAATCCTATGTTCCAACCCATTATAGCTATTTCATATATCCAGTCCTATAATCCCATTTGGGTAAAAATTCAAAAACAATATCTTTACCAGAACCATTCTTTTCCATTTCATTGTCTGCCTCACCTCTCAAGTCATGTTTGATGGGTGGCACTGGAATTTAAAAATAAGATCCATTTGTACTGTTCCCTTTGTAACCAAAGTAGCCATAGGCCACTACTTTGAAATTATACCACTGTTCAATGTATTGGCAGAAACCAAACACAGAAAGAAGCCTGCTGCCATTCGGTCTACTGAGATTGGCAGAATGAAAAGCAGTAGAACTTGCTTTTAAGTTTCATTATCATTGTTCTTTCTGTTTTTTTTTAATAACTATAAACTGAATGGCATGGTTATGAGATGTATTATGACTCAGACTTAAAACAAACAAAAAATATGCCTTCTACTCTTCTATGCTTAGCTGATTTTAAATGCACCAGATAGGAGAGGGGTGAAACCAAATGGAGGGTACAAACTATATCTACACATGCATGTATTTGTAAAATGAATATGTGTGTATGTACATATATAGTGTATATGCCCATACATAAATATATACATACACATAAATATGAAGCTCAGCAGAAGTACTTACCTCAAGAATCTCATTGGCTATGGAAAGGCACTGTGATTATCCTTTTGGGGAAGACAAGTTGGGATGGAGAGCTTCCATAGGGATCATGGTCAGAAGTCCTATTGCCCAGGTAAACAGGCAAAGACAACCTGATTCCAAACCCAATTTTAGTTTGGATCTGATGACAAATAAGAGACAGGAATCCTTTCTTTCACCTGCTTTTTCTTCCCTATTACTTGCCATTTCTGGCTGCATAAATCTAAAGCTTTCTTTCCTAACCACACTTTCTACAGAAATCACTCCTTGATGGATGCACCACCTTAGAACACTTAAGCATGGCATAATGCCTGATGCCCTAAGTGAATAACAATTCCTAGTATGTGAGTAGTTTTTTATTTGATTAATTAATTTATGACTTATTTAGCTTACAGCTAAGACAGGCTGAGAAGCCATGTTTTTTGTATTTATTTGTAAAGTTTACAAATACACTTAGTGGTTTGATTTCATATCTTATCTCTATTAAGTGACATCAATTTATAGTAGCACATTCTAGAGTACATATTAATGTGCCAATACAGATCCTCTTTGACTTTACTGGCAGAATAAAATACCCTCAGGTGAATATAGGGAAGGATTATAAATTAGCAAATATTTATAGAGAGCTCAGACATCCTTGGAAGAAAAATGAAATATAGATTCTTTAGTTTTACAAAGACCCTTAAATTTACCAGTGCAGGTAATTCCCCCACCAATGTAGATTACAACTCCCCTATGTCTTTAGAGATGATCTTCAAAAGTTGATAGAAATTTTTAAAAATGCATATATCACTCTATGGTCAACCTGGGAATGAGACTCTCAGAATATAACTTGACCCTTAAACAGCATATAGGAACATGTCTGGTCACTTTGTCAAAGCTTTTCCAGTTTGGTGGAAGTTATCAGAACTCATGTGCCACCAGAATAGCTTTTGTGAATCCAGGATCACTTCCACATCAAGATGAGGCACTAGAGAAAGACTTTATAAAAATTAGGTACTGCTGTTAATAGTGATAAGAGTAGCATAAATTGGATCAAGTGTTATTTACAAGCTTTTTCAAGAATCATAAAGCTTTTAAAAATATTTCTCCTCTTAACTACAAAATGATATTCTGAGTTTGTTTTTTTATTTTTTTGGTGGGAAAGAACAGGTTTGAGGGATGGGATGGGATGGGATGGGCAAATATATGACGTGAAAACATCCAAATTTTCAATCTTTTAACAGTTTCCTATTTCCAACATAATGGAAAACCATATATAAATACTTATTAAATATTCTATCTAGCAATATAAAGCATAAATTTCTCCAACAGTTAAAGAAAACACTTTCATTGCATTTTTCTTATAATTTTAAAGAAATATGCACATTTAACAGTATGTACAATGAAAATAAAGAATGTATGATCAGTTCTCAGCATACAAGTTTGCAGTCTTGGGGGTCATTTCTCACTCTCCCTCACCCTATATGTATTAAATTAGCTGCCAAATTTTATTGTTTCCACTTTCATGTTTCTGAAGTCAATTTCTTTCTCTCTCTCTCTCTCTCTCTCTCTCTCTCTCTCTCTCTCTCTCTCTCTCTCTCTCTNCTCTCTCTCTCTCTCTCTCTCTCTCTCTCTCTCTCTCTCTCTCTCTCCCCCCCCCCTCTTCTAAAGGCCATCACTTTAGCTCAGATCTTCATAATTTGTTCTTTAACTATTAAAATAGCTTCTAACTAGACTTACTAGGTCTCTCTGCTTCAAGTGTCTTCCCTATCCAATCCATTTTCTGTCAAAAGTGACATTTTTAAAGCACAAGTTTGATCATGTCACTCCCCTTCTCAACAAATCCCAATGACTCCCTATTACCTATAATATTAAATGAGAAATTTTCTGCTTGGTATTTAAATTCCTTCACAATCTTGCTCCAATCTACCTTTCCAGCATACTTCCCTTCCTACCTTCACTCTTCAGTCTAGCCCAACAGTCAGTTCTTGCTGTTCCTCACCTAGCATTCTATCTCCATTCCCTATCCCATAGACATAGGCAGTGTCCCACACTATCACTGCCACTATCAACTTGGAATTCATGCCCTTCCTCAATTTCATCTTAGATCCCCTCAATTCCTTTAAAGCTCAGCTCATCCACCTTGATGAGGCCTTTTCTGATCTCTACAGATTATAAGTGTGATTCCATCAAAATGCTACTTTACTGACTTGTAAGAATATAGTAATGATTCTGACTTTACAAAGATCATTTTAACAGAGGAAAAGAAGTTCTAGCAGATTGGAAAGGCATTGAATATGGGATTGAGTGAGGGACTGAATATCTGTTGACTAATGATCACTCTAGCTAAGTTCAAAAAGGCTCATCACTAGGTATCATTACAGGTTGATGAATTTTTCTTGACCATAGTACTTCTCCAACACTACCTACAACAGATAAGGTTGTTATCTGTTTGTGGAGGGTGCACCCAAACTGATGACATGATGGGATCTTAAGGAAAGGAAATACCACCCCAATCAAATGTGAGAACCTTTCATATTCCTCTCACCACAAAAAATTAATGTACTTTTTTCAAAAATATCCAAAGATCTTGCTTCTTGTAGCCTTTCCTTTTACAGAATGTAGTCAGGTTAACTTTTTAAAAAATGCAAAATGGAATTGATAAGAACATAGTCACAGATACAATTATTGAGGAGAGATTCATCCCCGCCCCCATTCAAAATAGATACTTTTCCACTTACATAATTAGGCTCAATCTAGTCATACTGTAACCATTTCTTTGATGATGACAGAGACTAGATGAGTAAGTATAGATATCATCATTCCTATAAACATGCTATCAGTCTCATGACCTATCAATAGAAGACCAATAATTTAGGGGAAAAAAATCTCAAAAATAACAGATAATAAAGGATTTTTAAGAGAAAAAGTTCTCCACAAAACATTTATAATTTCATGTCTTTATAAGCCCTTCATTCTAGGCATCTGCAGGAAAATTATTTTCTGTATAAACAAATTCATTAAGTTAACTTATTCACGGATGAAAATAGCTGGTATCACATAGCATTTTGAAAAACAAAATTGCCACTGCTCTAATTCAATGCTTAAAAGCAAACTATGATGACAATTCAACATGAGTACTAACATAACCCAAACCCCCTATTACCTTCATCACTGCATATTCAATTTACATAATTATTCTGCTATGCTATTCAGAATTCACATTTAGTTGTACGCAGTCTAGTTATCCCTACTTTGGGGATGTTATTTCTTTTCTAAATAAATAAGACAGTAGCAAGTCCATGATGCAACAGATTCAATTCATTTGACCAGTAGAAACATCATTCAACAGATTAATGGTTTAGTTTGTTGATTCACTTAAAATCTTCATTCAATTACCATGTTACTGGATAGATCTTCCCATCTGCAGCACTGCTAAAGACAAGCAAGTCTCCCAGGAATTATTCTTTACCAACACACTCTCCCTATTAAGTCAGCAAATGTTCCTAAAAGTTTAAAGCCACCTCAGCCAAATCAGGTAAGTGTGTACTGAAAAAACAAAAACAAACAAATAAAACCTCACTCCGTATTCACATGAGATTTACATAGGTAAATCCTACTGAATCATAGTAGCTCTTTTTAAAAAACACTGGAAAAGCTCAGAGGCCTCCTGATTCTTATTTCACTGAGTTACTTATTCAACTTTTAGGGCAAAAGAACACCCACTACTTATTAGAATCATTGGCTATTAGATAAAGATAGCCTTCATCAGAAAAAAACATTGTATTGATGCTATCTAGAAAGAACCAAACAATGCTAGTTCTCAGAACTACAGTTTGAAATACAGATTGGACTTCCAAATGACAATTAGCCCTTAATATTAAATTTACACACTGATAGTAATTTTTCTCAAAATTTACAATGTATTTCATGCCTTTTGGATGGAAAAAGAACAAGTTATATGCTTGGCAAGAATTTCTAAATATTAAGCCCGTTATCTACCAGATCAAGTGAGTGTGGAATGTTTCCACAGTGACTGAAAGTTGATTCTAACAGCCCACCCCACCCCAACGGTCCTAGCAAACCTAGCTTATTTTCTATGGTAATCATTAATATTTGTCCCCAAACTGTTCTGTGGGTCATAAAATAAACCACAAAAACTTAGTATAACCTCATTTTTTAAAACAAAGAACCTGAAGTAGCCAGAAAATAGAGTACTGAATAGCTACAGAGGAACTAAAGAAATATGCGGGGATTTATTGCCCTGACTACTTTAACACTTGTAAATTACTTTGACTAAAGTCTCAGCTATTTGGTTATGAATTTTATAAATGAGGGGTTGATAGGCTAGGGATTAGACCTATGATTTTGTTGATATAGGAGCTTCCAGATGAGGAAAGTCTCTTGCCAAGACAAGTGAGACTATAGCCTTAGAAAGTTACCTATAACAAGTATCAAACTCCCACTCAAGAAACCAGATGAAAATGTAATTTGGAAATGCCTATCAAAATAAAGAAAAATACAACATAATGTTAATTTATGATTTTCTCAGTCACTACACAGCCCACAGAGTTCCATTTCTATTTGAGTTTGAAACTATTGGCCTAGAGGATCTGAGAAGTTAAGTGACATTCCCAGAGTTACCTAGCTGCTATATGTAAGAAGTAGAACTTGGGTCTTTCAGGTTCTGAAACCAAATTGATAGTGTTAGAAGGAAGAGAAACAAATTCTTGAATTTGGCTTATTGGAAAAAATGAGAAATTTCTGCCAAGTAGATACCAATAAAACTGTGCTACGGAACAGAAATATTTTTTAACAGTTAATGTTTTTAGAATAAAATTTCAAAGGCACAAAAATTAAGAGGTTATATGAGGTTTCCCCCCAAGAAAGGAAATACAGTGAGCGCCTTGCTAAATGCAAATCTTATCTGTCTGAATCATTAATCTGTTCAATGCAATTCATTCATTTTGGCAAAAAGGAAGAGTTTGTCAAGAGGGATTTTTTAAAAAAAGGTTTTTAGTTTTAACCTAAGTTTCTATCTGTAACTGTGGAAAGTGCCTACTTTACTGCTGAGTGTGATTAAATGTCAAAATCCTTTCCATAATTGTATGCCTGAGGCTTGCTTTTTTTTCCTTTGAAAAACATTTTTAAGATTTCATACAATTATTTGGTCATGCTTTATGACTAGTCGATTTATGCCATTTATCAATTATTGTTAGGCATGGGACTCATTTTATTTATTTGTCTAGCTGTACGTAAATGCACAGACAATCCAGAAATGAAAACTTCTGAGGCAAATATTCTGCAGGGGGTAGAAGGACACAGGGACATGCAAAGCTGATTTGGTAATATCAACTTTTTTAAAGTGCAGTTTGCAAACAGATTCAGATTAACCAAGTCTGGTCATATTTCCATCTGGAAGCTATATTTTCTAACATTAGCCACATCCTGAAAAATAGATTCAGATGTTTGGAACGAGTTCAGAACAGTTGTAAGAAATGTTCAGTACAAATGAAAAAATTAGTCTTCAATGTCTTTTCCTCTCAGCTTTCTTTATTGAATGAATATTTATACCCCCAAAATTTGAGGCAGGTCCTAGGATGGTGGTCTTTAGAACCTTCAATGTATGCTATCCTTGAGCACATACAGTATAGATAACTGCTATTTGATTTCTCCCACAACGCCCACTAGGATTTCAACTTTGCCCCTGAAAGGCTTACTCTGCCAAGTGGAGATAATTAATTCTCCTGTTCCAACTACTAGGAAACAGGGCTGAAAGGCTTAGTGAAATGTAGTGACCTTTCTTCTTCAATTCTCCTCCTTCCCATTACAAACTTGCATGATTGCCGAAAATAACATTTCTGGTCTCTGCCTGCAAAAAAAATATTGCTGCTGCTAACCTAAGTTTTTTATAGCACAAATATTCCCTGCTACAACTATTCAGGAGCTAAATAAAAACCTTAGCCTTAAAATACGAAGAAGCACCTAGTTCTTATAATGGTCAAAATCAATATTTCTGATTCATGGATCTCCTAAGCACATTATTAGTATCAATAAAGAGAATTAAGCACCACAAATTATTATTACCGACAATAAAACCAAGAAGAACTCACATTTAAGGTCTGTAAAGTGCTTTCTTCCCAACAACCTATGAAATAGATAGTGTTAAACTACTATCATCTGTGTAAGTATTCTCATTTTAAGAATGAAAGAGATGGAATAAAAAAAGCATCAAAATACATTGTTCTTCAATTTAACATACTTTGATTTTTAAAGTGACATTGTTTTTGTTTATTCCAGAAATGTATCCCTGATCCACACTGATTTTTTTTCCCTTTCCACTTACCTTGTCTTTTTGTTAGACTTGGGTTTTGGTGTGGTATTTTTTGCTTTCTTTTCCTTTGGCTCTTTGGGGATCTTAGGGGTTTTCGGGGTCTTGGGTTCCTTAGGCTCCTTTTTCTCCTTGGGTTCCTTAGACTCCTTCGGATCTCTTTTTGCCTTCGGTTTTTTCTTTTTCTTTTTCTCTTCCTGGGGCCCATCTACTGAGTTCCTGGTTAGCTCCTGGCTTTCAGTCCCACCTGGGAAGTCATCTTGACCAAAACTTTTACTGGGATCCTCTGCAACAATATGATTGTTTTTCTTTTTCTTTTTCTTTTGTTGTGGTTGTTGCTCCACAGATGGCAGGTAATCATCACTCTTCACTAGCTGGGCCTTCGGTCCACTAACCTGAGTCATCTCTGGCACCGGTTTCTCTAGAAAGGGTTCCGATGGAGAATGCTAAAAGAGGCAAACAAGAATGGAAATTAGCTTATGAAAACCTTGATAAGTGATAAAGAGTAGAAGAAACTGAAAACAAATGGGTGATATTTCTGAATTACATATTCAACCTAGCCTATACTATATTAATGTTAATATTTAATAAATTAATAATTTTAGATTTAATGATTCTCCCATTTTAAAATTGTCTTCCATGATTATAATATGGTAGTACTTTGCTTAAGTGAGAAAACAAAGGGGAAATTAACGATCTATAGTAAGATTAAGTAGTAAATATAAGAAAAATAAGTACAACTTATATGATTAAAGATAATTTTATATTCCTAAAAACAAAATGACTGTGTGTAGTTATTAAACAGAGATGTTAAAAAATGATGATGTTATTTATATTGGCATTTAACAATACTTATTTGTAAAGGACATTATGAAAAATGATGAAATTTTTGCTTACCCTTAAGTTTGACTAAAATAATAGATGCACAAAGGGGCCCATTCATTTTATAAAGTCAGGAATCACAGAGTAAGGATTTGTGATTTACTTTATCCTACACTCCCATCCCATTCAAAAGTTTTTAATGCAACAATGCAGCATTGCAATCACCTGAAACACTAAATTCCAAAAACAAACAATTCTACACATAGTACAGATCATTTTTCTCAGAACTCTTAATTAATCATGACTAAGATAATATCTGACATTTAACAACAATAGGCTAAAATTCAAGTATTGATTTTTTGGTGTTTTGTTTCCCCCCAAAATTGCATTGAATTCTTTCTTCCTTCTCATCACTTAACTTCTAAAAACTTGACCAAGAGGGAACCAATCCCAAAAGAGAATTTCTGCAAGACACCGAAATTATTTTCTATCTCTTTCATGAGATCTTAGGCTCATAGATTTAGTTGGAAAAATCACCTGGTGCAACCCTTTCAATTTTATAGATGAGCCCCAGTGAGGCTGAATGACTTGGTCTGAGCTTGGATATGAATGAATCCAGGTCTTCCAACTCCCCATCCCAACTAAAACACTTTTCCCTATACACTAAAAAATAAAGAAAAAGTGGTCATTAGGTAACGAGTTTACTGGCTTATTTCCAGAAAGGTTAGTGATTTTAATTGGGCAAGCAAAACCTGAAAACAGAGAATCACTAAAGTTATAAGTTCAAAAGGTGATGCCTTCAAAAAGCTTGATTTTGGTTAAGATTCCACTATTACAAACACAATTGACAAAGTGGGGGAAAGCAATAAATGGGAGGGAAGAAGGAGAACCAATTTCTAGTTGCCATGAAACTACCTGTGCCATCATAACTTCTTGGTTTCTCTGTTTCTAAACATAAAATATGTTCCTTTAGATACCTAAATTCTAAAATTAAAATTTTCAAATAATAAATCTCCCTTGTTCAGGGTTTAGTGGTGCCTGAAAAATATTGAATTGAGAAACAATAAGGAGAGAGAGAAGACTCCAAAATGAACAGAAAATGTAAAGAGATTTGACTCATTATGTGAGTTGATTTCTACTTTGAATTTACTTAGTTGAGGAATAGGGTAAAAATATAAGTCATCAAAAATTTCCCCACAAACTCATCCCTCTCCCAAAGTTATCTATTTCTGTCAAAGGCAATATCAATTTTTCATATACTCAGGTTTATAACATTAGAAACATCCTTTATACATCCCTCCCCCTCATCCCAGGGTGTTGTGTCTGCCATTTTCTCCTCTCATTCATTCTTCATAATTTCCAAAAACAGTCTTATAAAGGCAGAGATTTGACCAGACCACTCCTCTAGTCAAAAGCCTTCAATAGCTACCAGTTATTGCTTCTAGACTAAAATACAAATTCCACAGCCTGCTGTTTAAGATTCTCCAGATTCTGGCTTCTATATTTCTAGGTTTATGTCCTCCCACACAATATACATTCAAACTGGATACCTCTCTGCATTATCTATGTCTACAATGTACTTTCTTTTTATCTCAGACTCTCAGAATCCTTGTGTTCCTTTAAGGATCAGATTAGGTACCATCTTCTCTATGAAGCTTTCTTTGATTCTCTTAGTTATTCAGGCTTATTCCCTCCTCAAATTAATATGTGCTTACTTATCTGTGTACTACTGATATCCCTCAGTAAATAAAAGCTTCTTGAGTACTGAGATGATTTTTTAAAATATCCCCAGCCCAGTGACTTGTATATAGTGGATATTATTTACTATTTATTGGATTATATAATTTTCTTTCTTTAAAAATCCACAATCTTCCCATTCCTAATTATGGAAGAAGTAAGTCTTCATTATGTAAAAGTCAGAATTTTATTTTAAATATATTTAAAGAAATGCAATGTATTACTTTAATCTATCTAAAACAACTTATTTAATGGCACAATTTTGCTAAATCCTATTCTAACGAACAGATAAGGCTATTTTGTTATTAACACACTTCCTGGTACCTGTTACAAAAGTGTTTTAAAATACTGTCCTCTCTTAAGTAGATTGAACATCCTTATTCATGCTATTAATAGTGTTAAGATAAAAGCTACTACAGAAATGGTCAAGAATTCAGAATATTAAAGGAGAAAGGAGTACAAGAAGGTGTCTAAATTAGCATAAAGTAAATATCCAGGGAGGGTCTTTAAAGATCATTTAATCCAACCTCCTCATTTTACTTATAAAGAAACTGAAACTCAGAGAGGCTAGGTGATTTACCCTAAATCACACAGGAAAACAGGTTTTATCAAGGTTTGATTCTAAATCTAGGGCACTTTCCCCTAACTCAATCTGTATTTATAATAGTTTGTTTTTCAACTGCTTCTGCTATGTGATATTGTTCCCTAATATCAAAGCAAGAAGGGAACAATTCATGCACTACTACAAAATACAGGACCACATGGGTTAATACAGTCTTCCATGCCTCTTTTAAGGCAAAGGAAGAAAAGTTATATTCCTGAAAAGAGCAAAGAAGGAAGCCTATCAATATATACTTAGGAAAATCTAGAATAGTGACTTATTTCTAGGTATTTGTACCTTTCTGAAAGTTGTTAAGGATCAACTCAGGTTACAGAATCTTGGTTCTTAAATGAGAAGTGTGAATTTCCATTTATTAGTTAAAAAAAAAAAGAGGGGCACAGCATACTATAGATTTAGATAAAAAAAAATCTAAAATTTATCTATCTAGCCCAAAATATGAGGTATTTTAGCTGCTTTAAAATAAATGAGGCTATGATATAACTTTTTCTTGTCCAATTTAATCTTCCACAAAATAAAGATTAAATACAAAATGTATATTAATCCTATTTGAGATGCAACAGAATTATGTTTTGGTACTATTTGAAATAAGGTGAAAAAGGTGCTCAGAAATATTACAGTGTTTACTAAACCCACATCTCCTTAAATCTTTTAGAGAAAAGCTGTTTTTGTAAACATTTAACAAAGAACAGATGGCCTGCTATAATCATGTGAAGAAAAAAAAAAACCTGGAGCTCACATTAATACCCCTACAACAGCTTACAAGGACTAGCCACCTCTCTAACCAAAGGCATAGCAGAGCCTTCCCCAATGCTATTTAATTTTATAGTAGACATTTTCTCATCATTTCCCACTGCTTGACAGTTAATCAATGCTATTAACATTTGATAATATCACACAAGACATTCCTAAAATCTCTCATTTATTAAAAGAAACATGCATGGTGGTTAGCATTAAGGATATTTAAAAATAAGCTACACAAGAGCTTACAGTTCAATATTTTAAAAGCCAATTTTCATTTTTCAACATATTTTAAAGAGTTTGAAAATTAGAGAATGTCTAAGTTTTAGGACTAAGTATATCATGTCTAATATTCAGATTGCAAATAAAAAATAAGTCAAAGCATTTTAAAAGACTTTAAGGAGGAAAATATGCTAGAAATACTAAATATTTACACTCAACATTCCATGCTCATATCATATTAAAATGGGCAGAATCAATAAACAAGGTATTTTATGTAAAGTAGTAAACTATTGAATTAATCTAGCAATTAGATGTCAATGGAAAAGGGTTAGAAAAGGAAAAAGGCAATCTTTCTGTTGCTTTAAGAGAGATAGAACTAGCATGGCCCACAATTTAAGTTCCAATAACAGATGAGAATCATATCCCTGGGAGAGGAGCATCCTGAGACAATATTCAGCTCTTCAGTTCATCATAGTTAAAAGGGAAAAAATATGTGAAATAAGTCAGATAACTTTTTATCTGATCTGTTCTAAGTCCTAAATCTTCCAGAACTAAGGATACCTATCTGATAAAATTCTATCTAAAAGCCATCATCAAGAGAAAAACACACACACATACATGTGCTGTTCTTCCGGGTTTCAACAACACTTTCAGACTTGGTTAAATAGAAATCTCCTTTAATCATGTTTTAACCTAATTATACTTCTGGAACCTCAATCTGTTAGCAGTGTTGGATAACATGACAGGTAATGTCAAATTATCAGTTTCTAATGGCTCAGATGTTCCCAATCTTTGCAAACTAAAGAAATTCTATTGAAAATACTCTCCCATCTAGAAACAAAAATTTTAAAACCACCTTTTATTTTACTGCATAATACTAGAACATATGCCATATGTACAAACCTAGCCAGAATATGATTTTCAAAAAGCAGGAGTCATAAGCGATAAAAATCATTCTCAATATACAAATGAGTTATGTCACAAAAGGTCCCAACTACATCTTTCATTAAAATAAAAATGTTATACGTGAATGGTTAAGTCCTGAGGCCAGTCCACCCAAACCTGCTAAACCCATATTGCAACCAAAGAATACAGTATTGTCCTACTAGTACTACAGAACCAAATCATAATACATAAAAATATTTCTGTGGTACATTATGTTCAGAACTGGATGCCAGGAAATACATTTTCCCTCATTAGCAGGGGATTCCACCAGTGGCTGGAAGTGGGCAGGGGGTAGGGGTGGGTGGGTGGAGAATGTTAGTATTACTAGAACTAAGAATTAAGCAGTAGATAAGAGAGGATGATTCTGGTGGGGGGAATGTTTTCATTTGGGAGGGAGTTAGGAGTGATCTATTGGTGGGGGAAAGAAGTATTAAGACACCATAGGAATAGGGTTTCTTTCTCAGGACCCCCAAGTATATATTTTAACCTAAATTTGATTACCAGTCTTGTTCTATTTTAGAAATGATCATCTACCTCCCTTTTCCAACACCTCTTACCAAGTTATTTTATTTTATTTTTTAATTAACTAATTAATTAAGAATATTTTTCCATAATTACATGATTCATTATTTTCCCCCACCTTCTTCCCTTCCCTCTCCTGGAGCTGACAAACAGTTCCACTGGGTTATACATGTATCATTGTTCAAAACCTGTTTCCATATTATTCATATTTTCAATAGTGATCTTGTAATGTCAAAACCCCAATCATTGAACCACATGATTGATTATATGTTTTTCTTCTGCACTTCTACCCCCACAGTTCTTTCTCTGGGTGTGGATAGAGTTTTTTCTCATAAGTTCCTTGGTATTGTCCTGGGTTATTGCATTGCTACTAGTAGAAAAGTCTGTTATATTTAATTGTGCCATGATGTTTCAGTTTCTGTGTAAAATGTTCTCCTGGTTCTGCTCATTTTGCTCTGCATCAATTCCTGGAGGTCTTTCCAGTTCAAAATTACCAAGTTATTTTAAAGCATGGATTTTTCTTATTCTTACTTGGCTGACTTTTGAATAGACCTTACCTATCTCTGGTGTAAACATATATGACTAGAAGCTTCTAAACTCTTTCTAAAGTGTTTTACATTTTCCTCGTAGACTAAAACCCAAAGGAACTAAGAGCCCACTAGTCCAAGATTCTCACACACTCAACACTTCCCTTATAGACAACATCCCAACTCTTTGCCTCCATGACTTTGCATAAGCCATCTCTCCTGGCCCCCACCAATCTGGAATGAACTCCCTCATCACCTACACCTCCTGCAATCCATAGTTCCCATCCAAGTCTCAGCTCATGTACTATCTCCTTTAAGAGGTTTGTCCTGATACCCCTCATTGTTAGTGTACCCCCATCACTCTATACAATTTTGTCTGTATCTTCTGTTACTTATCAGGTTGCATCTTCTCATTGACTATAGGCTCTTTGAGAGCAAGGACTTTAAGTTTTGCATTTGCTCCACAACCAGCACCCAAATGATAAGATTTTATTCGACCATGAATCTCTTCTGTAATATGCCAGATGAGTCTATCTACCTTTTATATGAACACTTTGAAAGAGGACTGATTACTTTTAGGCAGTTGACTCCTCTACAGAAACCTTGAATTCAAGTATTTTTGAATTTTTTTGTGTCATGTCTGATGAAGCAAGACTCTTCTCACAATCTTTTTATGAAATGGATAAAATATACAGAATTGCAAAGAAAACAGATTATATTAAAATCCAGTTACCAAAATATTTTTAAAAGTTTATGGATCCCTGATTAAGAACTGTATTTGTTAGGAAGCTTGCCTTTGTCTGAGCTTAATTGCATTTCTGCAACTTTCATCCATGGCTCCTACTTCTGCCTTCATAGGACCTACTAAAATAAGTAACAATGGAAAAAAGAAATATCAAACACACACACATCTGTGGGTAGGTGTACAAAGAGCTGGCTTATGATTCATCTGCATTTCGAAGTAAAAGCACATTATATTATACTAAGTCCCAAGGCCCTTACGGAGGTGTTTGGGGAGTTGGGGATAATGATATGTATAGGCCACTTCAGGCTCCCACAAAAATCTACTTCTCTTCCCAACTTCTATAAAAGATACTTCCATCCTTCCAGTCACTCTAATTCTCAACCAAAGAATCATCTTCAACTAACTACAATCTCTCACTAACATATCTAAATCATTATCAAATCTTGTAATTCTACTTTTTTAACATTTCTCATGTCTCCTTTCCTACCAATCAAATAGCAACTTATCCTAACTCAAGTCTTCATCATTTCTGTCAAAATCTTTTAAACTGATCTCACTGCCTCCAGTCCATTCTCTCCAAAGCCATCCTCCACATAGTAGCCAAATTGGTAAATGTTTGACCACACCATTCCTCTGCTCAAGAAATTTCAGTGGCTCCCTGTTTCTTCTAAGATAAAATGCAAACCTCTCTGGCATTTAAAGTTCTTCACAAGAAAGGCTTAAAAAAAAGCTGAAAACCATGTAACTTAATGACCAGGACTAGCCCAAAGACAAGAGGAGAACTATATTTTTCTTCTTTCATTAGAGAAGTGGAGAAGGCAGGAATCTCTCAATGGCTGTGGAACATTGTATATAACACATTGTGTATGTGCATGTGTGTTCAGTTAATGAGAAGATCAGTTTTTGCAGAACTTCCCTTTCCCTCTCCTTTTTGTTTTTTGATACGGGAAACAGATCTATGACTAGGAGAGTTTAGGAAAGAATATTTCTAAAAGCAAAAAACATGAAATTAACTGATATTTTTAAAAATTCATAATCTAACGCTAAGCTATTTCTTCAAAAGAATTTCATGTAGTTCTTGTTCATGCATTCTGTATTTGAATCAAACTGTCCTACTAACTGTTCCTGTACACAATATTCTATCTGCTGCTTCTGTGCTTTCGCATCAGCTGCCCCTATGGCTGGAATACCATGTTTCAGCTGAAGTGCTACCTACCAACAGAAGGCCATTTCTGATCTTCTCCAAGTGTTAGTGCTGAAACTTTACTCAAAATTATTTTATATTAACCTTGCATATAACCTGTGTTCATTTAACTGTTTATATGCTGCTTTCCCAGCACAATAGCAATAGCACAAAAAGCCCACAGAAAGGACAGGAATGTTTTAATTTTGTCTCTCAATTCTGATTGCCTGGCATATTAACTCAGAGATTACAGGTACTTAGTAAATGTTAAATGAATTACTTAGATATTAGGAGGACTTTTGATAAAACCTCCTATACTACTCTTATGAAAAAGAGAAATATGGCCTTTAAAAATAAGTCAAGTGAAACCTAAACTATTTGAATGACTATATCTAAAGAGTAATCATTAATGGTATGTTGTCAACATGGAAGGAAGTCAGTAATGAAGTACTCAAGGGATCTATATGTTCTATAGGAAGAGATGTAATACTTATCAAATTTGTAAATTACACAAAGTTGGGAGCGACAGTTAACATGTTAAGATCTTGACAGGTGAGATTACTAGGCAGAATCAAGGAAGAAAACATTTTAAAAAATAAATGTGAAGTCTTAACTGGAGTTTTAAAAAAATCAATCTCATACCCTCCAAAAAATATATGTGGGTTTATTCTGAATTATAAACTCAAAGGTAACACTATAATATGGCAGTCAAAAACAATAACCTAATGCTTTCTGAGGCTGCATTAAGGCAAATATAATGCCCAGTACTAAGAGGGTGATAGTTTCATTCTGGCCTAATCAGCCCAAATTTGGAGCACATAGTCCTGGGTATCATATTTTAGGAAGGAATTAATAAAGCTGGGTAATCAGAGGAGTATAGCTATGATGGGAAAAGAGTGCAGAATACATAGTATGGAGAAAAGATGATGGAGATAGAAGAGGGCTCTTTTTGAGTTGAATGCCTGTCCTTTGGAAGAAGGATTAAACCTAGTCTCAGAGGGCAGAACCAAGAAACAGATATAGATAAGGAAGGGAAAGCTGACCAGTAGAGTAATTCATAAGAGCAATGGGCTCCTTAAGAAGGGAGTAGAATGGGCCACTTCTCTTTACTGGAGGTCTTCAAGCAAAGACCAGATGATCCCTTGTAGTACAAGTTATAAAAGGGATTCTCATTCAGCAATTTAGACTAAATGGCATTTAAGGTCCTTTCAATTATGACATTCTTCATGTCTATGATTCCCGATGACTTCACTTCAAGAATTCACTTCACTCCTTGAATGTAAATTAGTCTACTAATAACAACCCTAAATTCAGGCCAAAAGTTGAAGACAACACTTTTTATTCGAACTTGATAGTTATTCTATCCCAATAAAAATATGGGTTCTACTATCCTAGAAAGACTTTGAGTGGGATCCTTGCAAAAATAGGCTTTGTCTCTGAGGATCATCTTACCTTACTACCAAGAAGCCCCTCACCAGGGGATGACCATTAAGAAATGAACTCTTTGGTAACCATACTCATAAAACAATAGAATCATAACATTCTTAGAGTGGGAAAAGACCTTAAGAGTAACTGAATTTAACCCCTTCCTTTTTACAGATAAAGAAAGTGATAACCAGGGAATTGAAATGATTTGACCAAGAGTCAAACAGTTTGTTATTGGCAGAGCTAGGATTAGAACTCAGGTCAATGGACTTCTACTAGGGTTAGGGATCTTCAATATATCACACTGGCTCTACAGAAGTATAGTTTTTGCTCCTTAGTTGGTTGGTATATAATATTATAGTTGTAGTAACTAGCTTTAAAAAAAGAAAATTGAACTACTATGATCATAGGCTGCATCCATAAATTACATCCAACTTTCTTGTAAAAATCTTTATCAAAAGAGTGTCTGAATTAAAAAGTATTGCTAGATTAGCATAATATCCCCATTTGTAAAAAATAAACCATTCAGAAGTATGTTCTGCTATTGGGAAGTCAGTAACTTTGATTATCCCATAAGATGATTTGCAAAAACATGTCTATCTAAACACATGGATGGTTATCTCAACTGTTTTCCTAACACTTGGGAGGCATTTAAAATCAATAATAATTAATAAAATGTTACCTGGGGTGGGGAGAGAATCCCTATTTTCAAAAAATGCAAATGTCAAGTTGCCTCTGACTTGTGATAAGTAGAATAGTAGTTCTTATGAGAAATTTGGTTTGGACAACCTTGTTCTGAAATCTTTTATATTTAGGGGGAAAAACCAATTTATCTCCCACTTACACAAAGATGTTT
This sequence comes from Gracilinanus agilis, assembly GCF_016433145.1. Taxonomy (NCBI): domain Eukaryota; kingdom Metazoa; phylum Chordata; class Mammalia; order Didelphimorphia; family Didelphidae; genus Gracilinanus; species Gracilinanus agilis. Next base: position 508,310,490 of record NC_058130.1, read on the forward strand.
ATTTTGCTTGTCTCAAACAGATTTAATAGACTTAATGGTTTTCAATGAATCTCTAAATTTGGGAACAAGTTTTTTTCTTCTCAATATTTGAAGACAGACTCAATCTTTCAGTATATTTCACCTTATAAGCCATCTAAAAGACAGCATATTTATTGATTCCTTACTATTATATATTAGCACTTTTTTCTTTTTTAAAGAGGATCATAAAACTGAGAAAACTTTCTAAATTACTGAATCTAACTTCTTCACTTTATGAGCAAATTGAGACCTAGAAGAACAAAATGACTTGTAATGTACATGTGGATTTATAACTGGATTTTTATATTACTTTAATAAAAGCAACATAGAAAAGTATCTATTGCATATTCTGGCAGCTAGAGGATGCAGTTTCTAGAAAACTTGGCCTGGAGTCAAAAGCCCTGAATTCAAAGCTTGCCTCAGACACTTATTGTGCAATCCTGTACAAGTCACTTGATTTGCCTGCCTCCATTTCCTCAACTGTAAAATGGGGTTACTATAGCTTCTTCACAATGCAGGCACATAGTACTCACTTAATAAATGTTAGTTCCATTCCTTCCTTCCCTATGCAAAGATTTAGAAAGCATGGAATCCAACCACACTTTGCAGATGATCAAACTAAAACTCTGAGAGATTAAGTAATTTGGCAAGGGTCACGCAGTTAGGAAGTGTTTGAAGCAAAATTTGAACCCAATCTTTTCTGACTGCAGAATCAGCACTCTACACAATAGGATGTGATGCCTTTATATAAGACTATAAGACTATTCCATCACTGAGTTTCTGCATCAAAGAAAATGCAAAGAATCTTGAGGAAAATTGACTCATTAAAAAAAAGGTTAAGACTAATTTCCTAAGCAAAAGTACTTAAGGACCAAATTCAACCTCAAAAAAAAAAAACACACACACACACACACACACTAAATTATACTGTACAATGTATAAAACACCAGATTCAAATATACCCCCCAAGGGTGGTTGATTTTTAAGTATAAGAAAAGAGAAAGGTTTTTTTCCCAAAATACAAAAATGTAATATGGCCAAAAGTAAAGTTAAATGGCAAATTCATTAGGAGTAGGGGATTGAATTTACTGTACATCGGAAGCAGTTAGTTTTAAGATTTAAAGAGGATTGTGTCCCTATGACTCCCTCCAGCTGGAACTGCACATGAAACAGAAGATCCTAAAGCAATTAAGTATTTTATAAACACTGTTAAGGGGTCAAAAAGAGGGAGGTTCATTCACTGACTAATAACGCAGTAATAAACAAACAGCAATGTTATGCAACTGAGAAAATTATTATAATTGAATCTACACAGCTGGGCAAGAATAGAAGCCTACTTATATGTATATTAGATCACAAATGCTTTGTGTGGAGAGATTTTAATAGAGTTTTCAAACTGTTGGATTATAACAAGTTGTATTTAAAATTATTTTAAAGTCATATTTTATTTCAATCTGAATATAATCCAACAATCACATAGGTAATAGCAAATAAAGCAAAAATGAAACAGCCCTAGCAATTGCTTGCCAATCTATTTTTACCATAGAGAAAGATGTGTGCAGAATGGTTAAGCAGTTACACTTTCTTGAGATGTACTCATTATACATCTCTTCTAGAGATATTTTACCTTGTTTGTTCACAGCAATATGAATAATTAATGAACATGACACACTAGTGTATTGAGAGGGGGGAAAACAGAAGAACAAAGTAGCTTTCAACATTTGAACATTTAACCTTCACTCTGCTCTTGGAGTTTCCTTTATACTTTGATTTGTTTCCACTTTGCAATTGTTGCCATTTGCTTTTCTTTCTTTCCTCTGTGCCATCCAGACCAGATGATAGGGACAGGATCCACCAATTACCTAATTTACACTTATAGAGCTATATGTTAAGCAGGGATAAATGTGTGGTGGTTCTTCAAGTTTTCTGAGACTCTTTATAATCACAGTATTAGAATCAAAGGACTAATTCCCTGGAGTTCAAGGAAGATCTTGAAAAAAATTTAAATCTAATAAGAACCACCACCACTACCATCATCATCATCATCATCATCATCATCATCATCATCATCATCATCATCATCATCATCATCATCATCACTACCACTACCACTACCACTACCACTACCACTACCACCACCACCACCACCACCACCACCACCACCACCTTTCCAATTTACCATGGTAAGAGAACAAACCAAAAGAAATCATCTTTCTCAGAGGATATTCATGCTGGGAAATTATCCTTATAAAGATCATGTGGCATAAAGCTGTTTTCTAAATGATTAAATGTGAATACAATGCATTCTTTGCTAAGCCTTAATCTATATAAGACCTAAAACTTCAAGCAAAAATTGGTTGATTCACTCTCTAAATATAAGGACAGAAATACAAATGTATCTTCAATAGGCACACATTTTACATCAATGATATCAATTTTATGAGATAAATGTACTAAAGCTTTAATGGACACAATTAAAAAAGCCAAGAGTTTGAGTGGCTCAATAGTTGAGCCATAGACCTTTTACCTGTAATGGAATCCATTATAATCCTGTTCTCAGTTTGTAGGGATGGAAAAGGAAAAGACTTTTAAATATGGTTATAAAATGTTCTATGAACTGTGTAACTACACCATTTCAACACAAATTGCTGTATGATTTACTTTCCATCTCAACTTCAACATCCACTCAATAGACTTTTTAAGTGGCCACAATTAGAAAATTAGAGAATATGAGGATACCACCTAAATTTTGTTAGTGATTTTTATAGAAATGGTATATTACTGCTTGAATGGCTAGCTTAAGGAAAGTGTTTTTCCCCAGTTCTAAAGATGTATTGCTTCAGTGGTCCTCCTAATGGATGATTTTAAAGCTTCCTTTGGACTTCAGAATTCCAAATAATTATGGAGAGACATGCTTAATATTAACAGTGAAAATACAAATAAGAAAATATGTTGATTTAATCTCTGTAAAAATTGTGCCCTATAAAAATTGTGCCAAGAGGCAGTGTTTTTTGAAAAGGAGAAGAAATATCATGAAATTATAAAATAGATATTCATTGCAGAGACCAGGTCGTATGGACAATAACTAAGAGAAATTGGAGAGGAAAGCTGCAGTTGAAATATTTGTAGGGAAAAAAAAACCAGAAATGTCATGCTTTGCCCCAGAAGGCAGAACTAGAAGCAATGGGCAGATATTACAGAAAGGCAGTTTGACCCAGTATAAGGAAAGGCTTCCTAACAATTACAGCAATCCAAAAGTGAAATGGGCTGCCTAAGGGAAATAGTGATTTCTGTATCACAATAAGGTATCAGTTGGGTATGTGAACCACTTGAGATATTGCAGTAGAGATTTCGGTTCAAGAATAGACAGAATTAGATAAAAGTAAAGATCCTTACCAAATCTAAAATGCTCTGAGAGATATTACCATTTCTAGATTGGTTTAAGTTATATTAGAGAACCTGAAACAAGATAGATGCCCACTTTCTGAAAAATGGCTAAATGAATTGTGGTACACAACCTTCCTAACAATTCTCACATTATGCACCCTTCTCTGGCATTGCAACCACCCTGATGCAACCTCATCACCTCATGCGGGGAGTTATTACAACAGCCTGCTGGTTGTTTCTGCCTGCCTCAAGTCTCCCCCTCCTCCAATCTCATCCATCCTCTAGTCATTTGTCAAATACTATTCAATAAACTTCACTGGCTCCCCATCACTGCCAAGATCAAACAGAAAATCTTCTATTTGGTTTTTGAAGTCTTCCATAACTTGGCCCTTTCCTACCCTCCCAGTCCTCTTACACCTTACTATCCTGTCCTTTCCAAATGTATTCAGTAATTCAGCAGCCTCCTTGCTGTTCTTATGAAACAGTCTATCTCTCAAGTGAGCATTTTCTCTGGCTGTTTTCCATGCCTGAAATTTTTTCCTTCCTCAAGTCCCTGCCTTCCTTTAAGTCTCAACTAAAGCCTCACCAACCCAGTTTTCCTTAATCTTAATGTCTCCCCTCTGAGTCTACACCCAATCTATCTTGTGTGTATCTTGTTTATACATTGCTGCCTGTACATTATCTCCTCTAATAGATTCTTAGCTCCTTGAGAACAGGACTGTTTCTTGCCTCTCCCTTTGTTTAGCACAAGTCCTGGCACACAATAAGTAGTAATTGATTGACTACACAAATAGAATATTGCTATGCTGTGAAAAACAATGAATATGATGAATTCAGAGAAATATGAAAAGACATAGGATCTAATGTAAAAGGAAGCAAAAGGAACTAGGAAACAATATATATATATAACTATAATAATGTAAAAAAAAAAGCACAACAAAACAATTGGAACTGAATGTTGTGAAATTAAATACCTATTTTGACCTCAAAGGTCAGAGGTCTAAGGTATGAGAAGGCACCTCCCTTCCTACTTGGCAGAAGAGGTGGATAGTGCATGTGTAACATTATAGCTGCATGACATTTTTTGTTGATGGTCAGTTTTACATAATAGGCTTTCACTCTTCTTTTTCATTCTTTGTTATGAGAGATGGCTCTCTCCAAAGGGGAAAAATATTACATAAAGAGATGAGGTGACAACTTCAGGAGCTCTTGTTTTTAAAGTTTGCATTTATGTTGAAATTGCACATTCTAAAATTTAAGGTTTTGTTTTTTACTTGATACAGGTCTTTATTTTTTAATATTATTCCATGTTTACATGATTCATTTTCTTTCCCTCCCCTCTCCCAGAGCCAACAAGCAATTCCACTGGGTTATACAAATGTTATCATATGATACCTATTTCCATATTATTCATTTTTGCTATAGAGCAATAAAACTTATGGTTTTTCATTCAAATAACTATTCTATTAGTCTTTACTATAGCTCAGATACATTCCGCCCTTTTCATTAAGTGCCTACTGTGTATAAAGGACAATGCAGCAGTTATTTCCAGAATAGAAATTAATTGAGATCAATCTCATAGTTACAAAATTTTCAAAATGAAAAGGATCATCATAAATAATTTTTTTAATTTAAAGATTAAAAAAAGTCAATGACTTAAGTAAATTGCCATAGTCATACCGATATTCTGTCAGATTTGTTTAAAAGGAAGCCCAGAAAATAAATTTACATACAAGAGAATTTCCCCTAGGAATTTTGGATGGTGAGCCAAAGTTGTCTACAACAGGTTGAGAGCTAGATAAGATCTGCTGGTAGGGGGGCAGCTGGGAAGCTCAGTGGATTGAGAGCCAGGCCTAGAGACAGGAGGTCCTAGGTTCAAATCCGGCCTCAGACACTTCCCAGCTGTGTGACCCTGGGCAAGTCACTTGACCCCCATTGCCTACCCTTACCAATCTTCCACCTATAAATCAATACACAGAAGTTAAGGATTTAAAATTTAAAAAAAACAAAACAAAACAAACAAACAAAAAGTTTGAACAAAAAGCAGAACAAAAGTAACTTCAGTAGGACTGGGTCATAAGTATGCCAACCTACAAGAGTGTGACAGTGAAGTTTACTCATACATTCTTCTACATGCTAGAGACCCTTTCTATGCTAGTTTGTATAGGAGCAATCCATAATGACTATAAGTAATCCCCAATATAACACAAATGATCATCTAGTATCTACAACTCCCTAAGACTTGCCAGAATTTTTTTTTTTTGTCAACTGGCAAAACCTTCAGTATTTCAAGGTAACCTCCTTGTCTGTTTCAGTAGATTACCTCAGAAAAATCATTCTCTGACTCCCTGATCTGCAACCTCTTCCTATCTGTGCACTTCTTCTTGGCTGCCTACAAAAACACAGTTTTTCCCATCCTAAAAAAACTTTAACTGGAACCAGTCATTCCCTCAAGGTATATCCCTCCCTTTCATAGCCAAATTCCTAGAAAAAAGGTGTCTGCATTCCTTGGCTCCGTTTCCTCAGCTCTCACTCCCTCCTTAACCCTTCAAAATCAGGATTTCAAATTTATTGCTAATGAAGCTACTCTTTTGAAAGTTACTAGTACTTCATTTAAACATCATATTTTATTACCCTCATTTTTACATCACTTTCATTTTGAAATATGCCTGTACCCCTTCCCTTACCTAGAGAACTGTCTAGAAACTAATGAATTTGTCAGATCTCAATCCTCTTAACTTTACCTTCTCTCTCCTCAACATTCTCTCAAAAATGAGTTTTCATAATAACTATTCTCCTACCTTTCTAGCTGATCCTTTTCTCAGTTATCTTTGTTTCATGTTCTATTTCCTAACTGTGAATCTATTACTTGAGGCTCTTGTCTGGAATGCTCCTTGCTAGACATGATTCTTTTCGTGATCTCAGCAATCATAGTTTCAATTTTCTCTGGGCCATTACTGCCTAGATTTATATATCCAGTTCTAGTCTCTGTCCAGGCCTGCATTTGCCTACTGGGCATTTCCAACTAGATATCTGGTAGGCACCTGAAACTCAATAGGTTTAATCCAGTATTCATTATCCTTTCCCCAACTCTCTTCTAACTTCTCTTTTTCCACTAAGGGTGCCAGCATCTTCCCAAATCACCTAGGCTTCCTCAACTCTTAAGTTCCTTAAGATTTCTTCAATTCTCAGTTCCTCAGTTATCTCAACTCTTCATTCTCCCTCACCTTCCCAAGCCTAATCAATTGTCTTATTTTGTTGATTCTTCATCCATAACAAATCCATCCCCTTCATTCACATGGTTACCATCCTGGTCCACCAATCAGTCCCTCACCATTTCTCACCAGAACAACTACAACAGTTTCTTATTTATATTCCTTGTGTGACACTCCCTTTTCAAATCAATCCTCCACATAGTCACCTATCAAACTAATATTTATAAAGCACAGGACTGACAATATAACTTCCCTGTTGAATATGCTTCAGTGGCTCCCAACTGTTTAAAAAAAACACTTGGTTTTTATAAATAAAGACCTTTACTAGGTCTAGCTTATCTTTCTAGCTATATTACACATTATTCTCCATCATATATCCCCATATGAGGTTAAACTCCCACCTCCCTACCTTTGCACAATAGACAAAATATACTTTCCTTTCTTTACTTCTCCTTCAAAAATCCAGATCAGTTCCTTTAAAGCACTATATAAGTGCCAGTTTGTCGAAGTGGCTTTTCCTGATTCCCTTAGCTATTCCCCTTAACTCTCCTCCAACTCTCTTACTTAAAAAAAATTACCCTGTATTTATTTAGTACATATTTTGTTTTTATCTACATAGTTACATGTTATTTCAAAGAATATAAGTAGGGGTAGCTAGTTTGCTCAGTGGATAGTCAGACCTAGAGATGAGAGGTTCTGTGTTCAAATATGACTTCAGCTACTTCCTAGCTGTGTGACCTTGGGGCAAGTCACTTAGCCCCCATTGCCTAGCCCTTGCCACTCTCCTGCCCTGTAAACTATACTTAGTATCAATTCTAAGACAGAAGATGAGAGGTTTTTTGAAAAAGAATATAAGTTCATTTAGGGCAGACTCTAATTTACTGGGGGTTTTTTGTCTTTGTAGCCTCCAGTGCCTAATCCACAGTAGACAATTATGATTGATTTAAAGTTACTGCCATCCCACAATAAATCTTACTTAGAAGGATTTTAGTGGAGCTTTTTAATTACTTCTGTTTGTTGAAATTGAATATCTTATGGAGAATGAATAAAGATCATTTCCACAATATTATCATTGTCATCATCATCATCATCATCATCATCATCATCATCATCATCATCATCATCATCATCATCATCATCCAGACTAGGCCTCCCTACCTCATTCAGGCAAGAAGTGAAGTGGCATTCATGGGGCTCTTCATATTACTAACTGGCATGGGAGCTTTGACTTGCTCCTATGAGACTCAGAATATTGATGCAAGACTGAATGCCAACACCTGAGCAGCTCAGTCTGTTGTAGCTCTGAACTGCCAAATTCAAGAGATTCAACCAGCCTCAACTCCTCTGCTAGCAGGGACTGAGTATGTGTGTCAGGAAGTTCAAGTTCAGAAGACAATATTTAGGAAATTTCCCCAGTCAATACAGAAACAAACTCAGAAAGTTGTGGAAATTATATAAGTAACTTCTTATGCTGTTTTGCCTCTTCTTTTTAGAATGAAAATTAACCAGCCTAAAGGGTCCTAAAACCTAAAGGTCGATAGCTTCATTCCAACATATGGAAAAATCTGAAATATTCAAGTGACAGAAGGCAAGAATCTTTCTGGGTGAAACAAGAAAGCAGAGGAAAGTCTAAGAAACAGTTTTCTCACAACTGAACCATTCTCTGGGACTAAAGCAGTGGGAGTGGACTAGCTACTATGGTACTCAATTTAGAAATTACAGGTTATCAACACCAAGGAAAATTTGGTTTCATGGGTCCTTATCTTGTAAAAATACTTGAGTTAATAAATGCTGGCTTAAAGATTCTGTTTTCAGGTAGCTTGAACAGGCAATCTGTGCCATCTTTACAAACCCTATCCTCCAAACAAACTCGTCTTTTGTTCTTCCCCAAAGCACATCTTATGCCTCCTTGTGTCCATACCTTTGCTCATATCATTGCCTCCTTCCTGTCTCCAACCACCATCACTCCACACAAACTTTCACTGATCAAAAAGCTTACCCATACTTCAAATATCAGTTCAAAAATGCTTCCTCCATTAAATCTTCTCTAGTCACCCAATGATGAATTAATAGGTCTCTCCTCCAAATTCCTGTACAATATTGTGTCACTCCTATACACTTATACTTCCTCATATGGTAGCTGTATATAATTGCCTGCCTTTTTTATTCATTATCAAACCTTGAAGACAAGGGCAGTGTCATATATACTTTGGTATCCTTTACAATGTCTATCCAAAGGTCATTCATATAGTAGGCAATCAAATATTTGTTCAATAAACACAGCTGGCATTCACTACACTAAAATGTTGTTTGATCTGAACAAGTGTTGGTGGTATATTATTATGCCCAGATGCATCACTTTCATTTTTTATCTCTTTCTCCTCTCTCTTTTTCCTACTACCTTTATTATTATCTTATTTTTCATCTATATTTTCTTTGCTTTGAGTCTGGCAGTGATACCAATTATAGCCTCAGAGAACAATTAAACAACTCTTGAAATAATTCATCCTCTTTTTTAAATGGAAAAAGCTTCAAAAAGCCATGTGAAAAAAAGACTTAGAAAAATGGAATTTAAACATAGGGACTTTTAAGTACTTACATTATCTTACAGTAAATTAAATAGCAACCAAATGCTCATGTTTGGGTCACTCATTACATTCCTAGTGAAACTGTTACAAACTAAATTTTCCATATGGGAAGACACCTAAAACAATGATAACAATTCTCAGAATTCAACTTCCAAAAGTAAAAAGGCTACACACACACACACACACACACACACACACACACACACACACACACACACATATTTTTGGGTGAATGCCCCAACATATTATTCACACATTTTCATCAAATATAATCAACAAATTGTGGGATATTCTATCTCAAATGAAAAGATTTCTAAGACTGGCACCTATCTTTCTGATCCCTTCTACCACCAATACCTCCACTGACTAGCAGAAAACAGATAACCCCATTAAGACTGCATATATGGGAATATAAATCAGGCAGAGGAAAATGTGTAAGGAAACCATTCCCATATGGTCTTGGTGCATTGATAACCAATAATACAACCAGAGGAAAATGTGTAGCCCTCTATTCCATACAGTACTGGGCTACTTAAACTTGAAAGAAGCTTAAACTGTTTTCATGCTGGGTTTGAAGGGCCTCAATTCAGTTTCAAGGGACCTAAAAGTTTAGAAAAATCTCATCATCTGAGCTGGATAAGTCTTTTGTGCACTATGGGAATTGATTTAGTCATCTCAATACTCTAAGCAAATGCCAAGAAATTTCAGCAATGTTCAAGGGAAGTGGAGATAGGAACTGCAATGGCAACTCTTACACCTTTACATGATCAAGAATTCCCCCTCAAGACTGGCTTGACTACAAGTGTACATTTTGATGACATCATCATCAGAGTTCATATCCATCAACAATAAGTCATTTGCACCAAATTTAGAAATATAAATTGGCATGGGTCCAGTGGTAGAAACATAGTCTAAAGAAGAATTTAACCTGAACCTTAAAGCATTCTAATGTTATGGGGAAATGTTTAATAAAAACTAAAACCACTGCCAGCTAGCACCAAGCAATTAGGTGGCAGAGTGATAGAATGTCAGGTCTGGAATTAGGAAGTCATCTCCTAGAATTCAAATCTGACCTCAGAGACTTAACTAGCTTTTCAACCCTGGACAAGTCACTTCACCCTGCTTGCCTCAGTGTCCACAGATACAACTCAATGTCAGTCAGGCACAATGGAAATAAGTGATCAACTCTCTTCACAACTATCACCTGTACTTTCCAGAGATCATATAGTTAAGTGTGAGAAACTGGTGAAATTTCTCATATGTTAATAACTTAGTGAAAAACCACATTCAAGATGAATTCCAATTTTACATGAATTAAAAGTTCCATATAAATAATATCTACAATCATTCATATGAAGATTATTTATTTTAGATTCTCTGCATTAAAGTTTTAATTCAAGATTTCCCCTTCCTACCCAGAATTCTTCTTGGCTGACAACTACTCACATTCATTTGCTATCTGATTGGAAAATGTAAACTAATGTCAGCATTAGGCTTAGCAAAATATAAGATAAATTCACTTTAAGGAAGCCTAGGGATACTCTAAAGATTAATATAAATGGGCAGCATAACAGAGTGGAGAGAGAGTTGTATTTGACTTTGGTGGGCTTTGATTCAAATCCAGACTCTCCTACCTTGGGTCAGTCATTTAATTTCTTTGGACCTTAGTTTCCTCATCCGATCTATATGATATCTTTCACTTTTAAATCCTCTGATCCAAATACTTTTCAAATATATACTACTTTAAATTACTAGAGCTATGTCTGACTCTTGACCCAGATTGATTACTAGCTTGGTCTCTACCTCCCACTTTCTGGTCAAGATGTGATCTTTGCTTCAGTTATAGTGATTTTCTGCCTCAACCTTTTCCCATAAGACTTGGTGATTTGACCAGTGCAAGCTTCAACATTCAGCATCCTTATCAAGATGTAAGAGTGTGGTCTGGTTTCCTGTCAGTCTACATGATGCCCTTCTGAGGAAATCAATGGACAAAGAAGGAACAGTTATGTAAGCTTCTTGAGGGAGGGAGCCTACTTGCCCTCCTTATTTTGTAATGATTATAGCCCAGAGACAATACAAACACTAGTGCCCTGGACATAGTAGGTATCTAATGATTGGTTTGATTCCTAATTCAGGACACAATCCATCAAAGCCTTATAGTAGGATTTGGAAACTTTGGTGTAGGTCAAGGTCAGGAACCAAGCAGCCTGGTGTTATCCTTTCTGTCTCTTGGTCTCCTTATAATGTTACCTTAAGTTTTTTAATAGAGTTTAACTCTTTAAAATGATCTTAATATACATTATCCTAGTGTCTAATTACCAGATCTCAGAAGCCAAGTAACCACTATGGACTAAAAAAATTGGTCACAGCTATCCTAGGGAGTATGGAATAGAGAGAGGCTGCTGCTGATAATTTATTCTACTTGACTAGACCAGATGCAAACAGAAACAGATTTCTGGTTCAAGGCCTAGTCAGAGCATGACAATATATCTTTGTTATTGCTACCATTCATCAATGCTATCATAAGGAAAATAAAAACAGTGGGGTGCAGAAACTAAAATACCCAGGTATAACACTACAAAGAAAGGAAGGAAGGAAATCAGCATTTATTAAGTGCTTAGTATGTGCTAAGTGCTGGAGACAAAAGTCTAAGCAAAAAGACAGACAATCCAGTCCTTCAAAGAGTTTATATTTTAATGGAGGAACACAAAAGCTGAAAATGGAGCAGAGTTGGGAAGGTAGCTGGCATAGGAACATGATTTTGTACAGAGAGTTAGGAACAAGTATGAGAGGGAAATGAAGGCTGGCTGGCCTGACTCCTTCACCAAACAGAAGCTTTAGAAGGAACTCACTGGTGAAGGAGAGGCCGGTCCTCACAGAAGGATATTCATGGTGAGCACTGCAAAAAATGAGAGAAGGAGGGTGCAGCACCAGCTCCAGGTGCTGAAGAAAGTTCAAGGCTAAGACAGCAGCAGTTATGCTGAGGAAAGGAAGAAAATGTCCCAGTAAATCTTTATCTTCTCTGGGACATAGTTTTCTCATTTATAAAATGGTATTTAAACTTTTTCATAACCTGGTCTCTTTCTAGCTTTATAGTCTTATACAGTAATTCTCTCCACACAGTACATGATCCAGTTATACAGGCCTGCTCCCATCCCTCGGCCTTTGCACTGAAGGGACTCCCTTGCCTTGAATGCCCTCCTTTGTCAATCCCTTACTTCCTTCAAGATTCAGCTCAAAAACCACTTTCAGGAAATAAAGCCTTTCAGGATTCCCCTCTGCCAGTTAACGCACTTCCTCCCAAAACTACCTTGTATTTATTTCATGTGGATTTAGTGTACTTATACATTTATACCTTGTTTCTCTCACTAAGATGTAAACTTAAAGGAAAAAACAATTTCACTTTTTTTCTACATATACCTGGTACTTAGTATGGTGACTGGCAAAGAGCAGGTACTTAATAGAAGCTGTTGATTTGTTAACTGATAAAGGGCTTGGACTAGATGAACTCAAAGGTCATAAGATCTCAGCCCTCAAAGATCTGAATTCATTAATATTTTAAAATTTTTTCACTGATGCCTTGTTTTTATATCACCTTCATTTCGAAATACAGTAGGACCTAATTTTATGTGACCATTAAGTTCTAAGACCCTTTGCATAAGTTGAAAATCACACCTAATAAGGAACCCCATTATGTAATAAGTATTTCTTATTTAGGCACTTTATGACTTTTCTGAGAATTATCTGAGCTACCAGCATCACTACTTTTGTACTTCAGGGACATTATTAATAACTAAAGACCATTAGTGATACCAAGAGAAGTACTGTTCTGACTTGTACACAACTTGTTATAAGAACTCTGAACAAAGGTTAATGCAGGAGCTAATGGTTAGCACGAAACAATGTAATAACTCACACTAACTTTTTCTCAGAGCAAGAATGTGTGATTGGATCAACTGTTGCTAGACTTTATGGCATGGATTTAATGTGCAATTAAAAATGTTTATTTAATGTATTTTTCTGCAATTATTTTTTTCAATTGCCAGTCACATTTATCTGAACTCACACGTGTTGACTTCATGTTAAATGAAGTCCTACTATAAAAGCCTCTTCCCCTCCTTTCCCAGAAAGTTATCTCTTGTAAGAATAAAGAGAAAAAAGGCAGCTCTATAAATTTAAGCAACACATCAATGAAGTCTGACATTATATGCAAGGTCAATAAACATTTCTTAAACACCTGCTAAACAGGACAAGAAATCCTTTTACATTAGTCTAAGCAAATGAGAATCTAGCCTCTGAGGAACTCCAGAGGAGATGAATCTATTGCCTCCTGATGCAGCTCATTCTACTTGTATTCTTCTCAAAATGGTAAGTTTTTCATTAGTTATAGGGTTAATATCCCTCCACACTTCCAATCCATTATTTCTAGTCCTGTTCCTTGAAGCCAAACAAAGGAAATCTAATCTCTCTACCATATGACAGCCCATCAAATACTTGAAGAAAGTTATCATGTCTCCTTCAAACCTTTTCTTCTCCAAGGTAAACATCATCAATTTTTTCAACTGAGGCTCACATGGAATGATCTAGAGTTCTACATCATCCTGGCAAGCCACCTCTGACTATAAACATCTTTCCTCCTTTACAGCTCTAAATTCTATGGATGAATGACATGGAGAAACTGCTGATTCCAGAGATATGTTAAGCAAAATATGTAAGCCCAGCAAGCAAGAGATGATAAAAGTATTGGTCCATCCATAGCATCTTACAGGTAGTTGCACTGGGGCAAATATAAGTGTACATAGATGATGTTCTCCCCTTTTTCTCTGTATCGGCACCTGTGTGTTACTAGTCAGTTGTCCTCTGAGAAAGACAAGCATCAACACAAGGGATATGCTGTACAATTATGTTGTGCTGCCTCATAGTACTGAAATATCAGAAAATCTCAGCTTTGGAAGATATCCATCAAGGCCTCAATAAGAATCTCTTCTACAACACAACTGACAAATGGCAATCTAGTACTGTTTAGAGACTTCAGAGAAGAGGAGCCCACTAACTACTTCCCTGAGGCACTCCATTCCACTTTTGGATAGTTCTAATTGTTAAGAAATTTTAACCTAAAGCAAAGCCAAAATTGAACTCTCTAAGATAGGCCAAATTCTGCCTTCCAGAGCCAAGAACAAGTTTAATCCCTCTTCCATCAAATGCTTGGAAATATCTATCACATCTCCCAACTGCCACATGTTCTCTTCTAAAATTTAATGTCCCACCCCTCTTGGAAAGATGAGGAGAGGATGTGTTGTGTTCTCACTCTCCATAGTTCTCTTTTCATACCCTGAGTATGGGTACTCCCCCCCCCCCCCCGCCAAGGCATTGTCCTCCTATCTCAGGAATACTCTCTTGCTTGGCAAATGATTCCTAGATCTATATATCATAACTCTATCTGTCCCCTTAACTGTAGTCCTGCATTTTGAACTGCACTGCCTCATCTTACACCAAAACTTCAAATGCGACATGTCCAAAACTGAATTCAAATTTGGTAAATAGTATTAACTTAGTCTTGTTGCTATTACCCTCTTCCCATTTACACTGACAGATAAAGGTGCATAGAATATGGGATGGGTATTATGCTGACCACTTTCTATGTACCTATATGCTTCCACTATCTTAGTTTAGGCCCTCATCACTTCTCAGCAAAGGTGTTATTCTAACTCCCTAACTGGTCTCATATCCCCAGACAACCTTCCCCTTCCCAATTATCCAACCTTCACACCACTGCTATATCATTGACACACTAACTTATTCAAAAACCACTAGTGGTTTCGTATTGTCATTGATAAAATAAAAATTAGTCGAAAATTTAAGACCTTCCAAAATATGACTCCAAATATTCTTTTCCAGATAATTTCATTCTCATATACTCAAAATTGTAATAAAAGTGGACTCTAAAATGTCCCACAAACAACACACCATATAAAGTTTCCATGGAAGCTCTGCCCCAACTCACACACTACATAGCTTATATTATGCCTTTTTTAAATGCTTTCATTTATTATTTTTCATCTGAACTAAACAAATGACAAATAACAAATGAGTATTTCTGTGCATAAAGTAGAACAGAAAATGAGAATTATTTATAAACAAAGAATCTCTGTCATATAGAGCTTGCATTTCCTTTTAAGTATATAATAAATTTAACATGATTTTTCAAAATAGTCCCAGTTATCTGTAATTTTTTTGGACTTTCTTGTCCATTAAAAAATGCTTCAATGACTCTTTCTTTTTTTTTCCCACAACCCCATTACCACTCCCTCCTTCCCTCCAATTCCCATTGGAGGAAAAAAGAAAAAAACAAAACTCATAAAACTTTTTTCTTCAAGAAAACTAAATTCTCTCTTTGTCCATATCAAAAAAAAATTATGCCTTATTCCACATCTTAAGTCCATCACCTCCCTACTAAGAGGTGGTAGCATGCTTTTTAATTGGTTCTCTTCCATTAGGGTTTATTACCATTGATAAGAGTTATCTTTCAAAGTTTTTCTTCCTAATGTTGTTCGAATGAATTATTCTCTAGGTTCTGCTCATTTTATTCTGCATCATCTCATATAAGTCATCCCAAGTTTCTCAAAATGTGTCTTTCATCATTTATTACAGCATAATAATATTTCTTTATTAGATTAATCTATCTTTCAAACATTCACTGAGATTGTTTCAGAACTTAATATGAGAAAGAAATAAATTTGAGAAATTATTTAACATTTTAAATGATGTGAAGTTTCTTGTTGCTACACAAGCACATTTTTTAAAAATCATATTACTCCAGTGATGCTACATGGCTAAAATTCTGAAAGCTAGGAATTTAGAAGAATAAAAGTTTTAGGTGTGCCAAAGGACAAAATAAAGACTTGTAGTAGAATCCATGCAATAAATGATGACTTGCATGAGAAGTGGTTCCAGAAGGATATGTATGACCAGAAAAGAAAGGGTACTAATAAAGTAGTAAGAGCAATAGATTAATAGCTAGCCCCTGAATGCTGCAAAACCAGGCTTCAAAGTAAATAGATTTTCTATGGAAGATCTGTTTTTAAAAACAGACCAAAATGGCAGAAGATGAGAAGTTGTATAGACTGTACTTCGTACCAATGAAGGTAATATCCACATTAGTAAGGTCATAAATCTATTAGAATGTAAATAGCTCACATATTTACAAAACTTGCTGCCTACAAAGACTTTTTCTAACAACAGTCATAGTTTGAATATCATCATCCCCATTTCACAGGTGAAGGGGGGAAAAAACCAGGAAAGCGAAGAGACTTGTTAACAGACACAGTTTCTAAATGTCAGAAACAGATTTTAAGCCTAGGTCTTTTGACTCCTCCAAGTTCAAGGCTACTATGGCATGTTGCCTCCATCTATAATTGTGTATCTGACTGAATTGTCTGAGCTCACACTACACTTCTCCATCCACTTCCCATTACTTAGAGGTTGGATACATTTCTGAGTACTAATAATATTTTATTAAAACATCAGTCAAGAAACCCCAAAACATTTATAATCCTTCATTTGTATTTTTGTTTTAGTACTAGGGAATAAGAAAGTTCAAGGAATCATAGCTTTAGAGCTGAGGAACCTACCAATCATTGTAGCTCAAGCACATCATTTGACAAGGTTGAGGAAACAGATCAGGGATGAATGACTTGTTCAAGGTTACAAAACTTCTTGTAAGTAGTAACAAAGCTCAAATTTGAACCTAAGTCATTATATGAAGGGTATGGAATCCCTCTCATACCAGCAACTCACCTATAATTTAAGCCAGTTCTTCCTAACATCAAGTACAATTTACCACTACATCATATTGCCTTCATTTCTGGAAATGAAGTAGAAATATAAATACATACATGCATACAGACACACATATCTTATATATCTTATCAGTCTGCTTTCTTGGACTTGATGATCTCCAGACATGTATCCTTCTACAAGTTGAAATCAACTCAAACTCACTACTCTTCAACCTTCCCTCTCTAGAGTCTTTCTCTACTCTGACTGGAAAGGGGAGGATGAACATTAGAATCCTCCTCCCTGATCCTCCACCATATAGGAAGAGCTCTCCAATCAGCTCACCATTTTATTTCCTATCTAGCTGTTTTCCTGGACTTTGTGACCTCCAAAAAGTTATCATTAGGCAAGATGAAATCAACTCTAAAACTCACTTTTTTCAGAACATCCAATCCCTGGGGTCTTTCCCTGCCTTTGATTGGAAATGATGGAGGATTGACATTGGAAATCTCCTCCAATATATAAGATTGGGTCTTAGGGGTATTCAGCTCATCACTTCCCATCAAGTTGCTTCCCTGGACTTTGTTAACTCCAGATACTCATCATTCTTCAAGATTAAATCAACTCTGAAATTCTCACTTCTACAGAATACCTCCCTCTCTGGCTACAGAAACTTCATCATGACCCAACTCATCATGACCCAATGCTGGGCAATTTCCTCCCTCTTCTTTCAGCTTCTTTCTTTGTATTGTCTTCCCCCATTCAATTGTGACCTCCTTGAGGAAGAAACTGTCTTTTGTCTTTCTTCACGTCCCCAGAACTTAGCATAAAGTCTACACATAGTGGGCACTTAATAAATATTCATGACTGCTTCTGGATCCATCAATATACCCTAAATTCCTTGACTAAATTCACAGCTTTTTGTATCATACCCAATGTCTTCCTGTAATTCTGAAGCATTTCAAGTATCCATAGAAATACTATAAACAAACTTAGAATTATGCTCAAACATAAAATATAGCAAAGGAAATAATTTGACATATTACTTTGAGTTTACTTCCAGAATTCTAAATCTCTATGTTATGAACTTGGTAGTGAGTTTAATGATGACTTCAGTCCCCTAGGGGAGCCCAAATAGCCATTACTCTCCCTTTTCCAAATCATAGTGAGACTGCTGCCTAATTACCCCAGAAGTTCAGTGGAAAGACTTCTGGGTTGGGGGAAGTGGGGGTCAAAAGTGGCTTCGTCACTTGTTCTGTGTAATTTTGGGAAGATCACTCAATCTCTTTGGCCTCAATTTCCTCATTTTTCAAAATGAGGAGGTTAAAAGAAATTATTTCTATGGTTTCTGCCAGCTCTAACATTTCTAATTCTCCAACTATATGCCAAATAAATTTTCTTGCTACATGAATACAAAAATATTTAGCATAGTACTTTTTTCTGATAGCAAAGAACTACTGTAAATAAGATACAGATAACTCTCAATTGGGGTAACAACTGAATAAACAGAGGTATAAGAATACAATAGACTAAGAGAGGGAAGGAGAGGCAAAGGGACAAGTATTTGTTAATTTGTGTGCCAAGCACTATACTAAGTACTTTATAAATATATCATTTATATATTGAACCATATCATTTAATGTTTACAATAACCCTGGAAGTGGTATTATCGTGCCTATTTTATAGTCAGGAAAACTTCACCTACTGTACCACTTAGCTACCTACTAAACCTCCTAGCTGTCTAAGAAACAGCAAATGCATGCAATTCAGAAAAATAAGGAAATTTGTATACTAAGGCAGAGGAAAGTAAGGAGAATCAAGAAGACAAAATAGGGGGCAACTGGGTAGCTCAGTGGAGTGAGAGTCAGGCCTAGAGACAGGAGGTCCTAGGTTCAAACCCGGCCTCAGCCACTTCCCAGCTGTGTGACCCTGGGCAAGTCACTTGACCCCCATTGCCCACCCTTACCACTCTTCCACCTATGAGACAATACACTGAAGTACAAGGGTTTAAAAAAAAAAGAAGACAAAATAAACATTATGATATTATAAATAAAAGAACAACTAAAAGAAATTGAAGTCTAATTATAATAATTAATGTTGGTTCAGAATCTCATTTCTTTCTACAGAGGTGGAGAACCACAAAAGCACAATGTTAGAAACTATATAATGACCACATATCCCCAGTTGTTTTTGCTTAACTTCTTTATTTGGACAGAGCTGAGGGCTGATAATAGTCATTTCCAGACATCTGGAAATACTACTATATAAAAACAAAAATGATATATAAAAATTTTAAAGAAAAATTATTTTAGTCAAAGCTATGAGAGAAGGAAAAAAATCATTCTTGTCACTGGCATAAATGGCTTTTTCTTTACCTTTAACCCACTTCCCTAGCTCAGGACAGTACTCAGAGAAATCCAGTGCCCAGTTTGTACTTCTAAATCCTTCTCTTCCCTCTCCCATCTTTTCCTGATAAAGAAATTTCTCAACCAATATAGGAATCAATATGGAAAATAGGGTCCATATATGTACTTTCAATTTAGAAAACTTTTAAAGAACTTATCTAAAAAGTAATGTACCAGACAAAATGTAGGTCTTATTTCCCCCCTCAAAGGTGGCTTATACAACAACCCAAGAGCAATTTTGTAACCAACTTTAATAAAAAGAATAATGATTTAAAAATTTAATGTATTCATTTAAATTTAAATTAGTATAAAATACAATAATTTTGTGAAATTATTTATAGTATATAGGTATTGCTCTCAAAAAGGTCTTACTTTGTTAAAGTCTATTGTCAGACTAATTCACTTTTCAACAATCCATTCTACCTCTTTCAAACTTAGCTTTTAGTATATGCTTTTAATTTACAGGCTTCACTGAATTACAGAGCAAGTAAAACAGGGGACTTGACATGCCAGAATGGAATAGATCAGGATGAGATGGATGTCCAGACTGATGGAAACATGAAACTGCCTATAGTAACAATGTTCCCAAAGTGGGAAAACCCTGTGTGGATGAGGCAGGAAGCAGTCAGGAACTTTGGGTGAATTTGGCAGTCAATGAAAAGATATGTCATGTATATTTCTCTAGTGAAATGACTTCTGGCTCTGCTAGCCTAACATGTTGTCTTTGTTTGTTTTTTTAAATCAATAATATGAATACTCTTATTTAAGAAAAAATGTCTAAAGAGTTCAAAGTCACAAAGAAAGTTGGGATATGATTAGCCAAAAAAAAAAAAAAAAAAAGGAGATTTATGGAAAAAATGTTAACTATTAGGAGGGTGCTTATAGATATTTTTTAAAATATCGGCAGTTGTCTTTGTTTGAATAAATAAAAAAAGTAAAAAATTTACTAAGTAATGATTATTTTCCTTTTAATTTTTTCCCTCCCTGGAATAAAGAATATAACTCTATCCTGCAACATGAACTTAAGTAACTAGAGAGACTGAGTATAATCTGAGAATGACTTTTTAAATCTCTACTTTTATTGCTTTCATTCATACTATCATTGATCCTGTGAAATTCCAGCACAACAAAGTCAATTTAACATAAGTCCTAGTCACATGCTTTTTCCCACCAGCTCCTTACATAGAGTGATTCTCTATTTGCAGTGAACTAAATAGTTGCCAAAAGTGTCTGCTCAAAGCAGACCAAAACAGGTGGTAGACTTACTGACCAGGAACATAGAAAGTATAGCCTGTGAGTCCAAAAACATGGAGTGCATCTGCCACCCATAAGCACTTGGGGAAAATACTGAACATAGTTTTGGAAATGAGGAAGGCTGGAAGAGATAAAAAGCAGCAACAACCTGCCCCCACCCTCCCAAATCAGAACAGCCAAAGGAAATTCTTTTACTTTTAAGCCATGCAATATTAAAATCAATTTGAAAATTGACTACCAAAAAAGTGTGTCTTATTTTTATGAAGCACTTGTACTTTTAGCCATTTTTGGAAAAAATAAACATAGCTATTTTCTTAGTTTATATTTGAACACTGAACCTGAAGCTCTACTAATATTTAAAACTATGTGTAGTGATAATTAGCTGGTTGCGCCCAAAGTTTCTTTCAAAAAACCTGGGCTATATCAGCTAGCCATATGATATATGTAACACTACACCATTAACAAAGCCTAACAGGACCAAAAAAAGCCACTCAGTACCCTCTGTTGGAAGTGGATTCAGGGCCATCTGGCAAGAGATAGAAGAATAGAAATACAATAGAAATACAAACTTATACTGGCAGAAAAAGAACAATTCCCTTTTAAGTTTTTATTTATACTTTACTTCTAATATATGGCTTGCAAAATTCAATGGATTACTTCTTCAAACTCAGAAAGCAGAAAGTGATAAAACTTAAATTATTTGGTCTTCGTCTTTAAATAGTTGTGTATCTATTAGTCAGAATATTAGATTAAAAATATAACAAAGACATTTTTCTTTTAATATTTATTTTTTCTAATTACATGTAAAGATAATTTTTAACATTCTTTTTCATTTGAGTTTTATATTTTCTCCCTCCTTCCCTTCTTTCACCTTTCATTAAGAAAGAAAGCAATTTTATTTGTTATACATGTATAGTCATGCAAAATATATTTCCATATAAGTCATGCTGGTAAAGAAAACATAGATCAAAAAGAAAAAAAATAAAAAGGGTTAAAAATAGCATCTGCATCATGGGTGGGGGAAGAGTGGGGGGTGAAGGGAAAAGTAGGAGCATGAATCATGTAACCATGTTAAAAATGAATATTAATAAATGTTTTAAAATTTTTTTAAATAAATAAATAGCATCTGCATTAAGACTTTCTCTAGAAGTGGATATTTTTTCATCATAAATCCCTCAGAAGTGTCATGGATTTTTTGTATTGCTGAGAAAAGGTTGAGTTGATTGGCATATAATATTGCTTTTACAGTGTACACTATTCTCCTGGTTCTGCTTACTTCATTCTGCATCAGTTCACATAAGTTTTTATAGGTTTTCCTGAAAGCCTTCTGTTCATCATTTTTACATCAAAACATTATTCCATTACAAGCATATACCATAAAGTGTTCAGCCATTCACTAATTGATGGCAATCCCTTCAATTTCCAGTTCTTTGAAATACCCCCCCCACACACACACACACACACAACTGCTATAAACACTTATATACGTAGAGGTCCTTTCCTTCTTTTTTTTTTCCTTAAGTTTCACTGGGATATAGATCTAGTAGTGGTATTGCTGGGTCAAAGGGTATGCACAGTTCTGAAAACCTTTGGGTACCAGAATCTTTTGGGTAAGGCTTCTAGCTTATTCTCATTACAGATAATACTTGTTGATAGTTTTTGATTAATACCACATATCATTTTAAGGGAAGTTCCATTTATTCTTATGCTTTCTAGTGTTTTTAGTAGGAAGGAATGTTGTATTTTCTCAAAAGGTCTTTCTGTATCTATTGAGATAGATGATCTTTGCTGATTTTGTTAGTGATATGGCCAATTATTCTGAGTTTTCCTAATATTGAAGCAATGCTACATTTTTGGGATAAATCCCACCAGGTCGGAGACCTTTGTGATATATTGCTGTAATCTCCTTGCTAGTATTTTATTTAAAAATTTTACATCAATATTCATTAAGGAAAATGACCTATACTTTTCTGTTTTTGCTCTTCCTGGGTTAGGTATTAGGACCACATTTGTGTCATAAAAAGAGTTTAATAGGACTCCTTATTTGCCTGTTATTCTAAATAGTTTATATAATATTAGTGTTACTTGTTCTTTAAATGCTTGGCAGAATTCACTTGTGAATCCTTCTGGTACTGAGGATTTTTCCCTAAGGAACTCCTTATTCAATTTCTTTTCTTAAAATCAAGTAGAAGGAATATTCTTTTCTAATCCCATTCAATTTTCTCTGGAGAGCTATCATATTTAACTTTTCTAAAATTTGATTCATCTCTTTAATTTCTTGTTTATTCTTTGCTTAGATTTCTCTAGTTCTTAGAAGGCAAAGTTGAAGTCCTTCACAAGCATGGTTTTACTATTATATTTTTTATTTTACTTTATATATAAATTATATTTAAGTATTTTTGTATTTTTATATTTTACCATCTATTATATATATTATATTTAACTAATTTAAATTTAACTTTAAATTAATTTAAAATTTCCTTTAAGAATTTGGATGCTATATCATTTGGTACATACCTGTTTAGTACTAATTACTTCACTATCTGTGGTACATTTTAGCAAAATGTAGTTTCCCTCTCTATCACTTTTAATTAGATCTATTTTTGCTTTTCCTTTGTCTGAAATCATGATTTCTACTCCTGTTTTTTAACTTCAAACTGAAGCATAATAGATTTTGTTTCAGTCCATTTTTACTCTGTGTATCTCTCTGCTTCAGATGTATTTCTTGTAAACAGCATATTGTAGAATTTTGGTTTTTAATCCACTCTGCTATCTGCTTCCATTTTATGGGTCA
Organism: Gracilinanus agilis; assembly: GCF_016433145.1. Lineage (NCBI taxonomy): Eukaryota > Metazoa > Chordata > Mammalia > Didelphimorphia > Didelphidae > Gracilinanus > Gracilinanus agilis. Next base: position 508,333,927 of record NC_058130.1, read on the forward strand.
GGTCATTCTATTCACATTCACGGTTATGATTACTATATATTTCCCTCATTCCATTTCTCCCTCTTGTTTATTCTTCTTTCTCTCCTTTTACTCTGTCCCTCCTCAAATTTGACCATTGCTTCCCCCAAACCACCCTATCTTCCATCACTAATCCATTTTTATTATCCTGTCCCCCTCCTACTTCCCTCTAGGCTAAGATGGATTTTTATATCCAACTGAATGTGTAAGTTATTCTCTACTTTAGCCAATTCCAAAGGGAGTAAGGTTCAAATGCAGTTGCCCACCACCCCTTATTTATCCCTCCAAAGTAATAGTTCTTTTGTGCCTCTTTGTTATGAGATAATTTAACCCATTCTACCTCTCCCTACCCCCTTATCCCTATACATCCCTCTTTCACTGCATAATTTTGGGCTTTTTGGATATCATCGTATCATAGTCAACTTGTACCTGTGCCCTCTGTCTACATATACTTCTTCTAACTGCCCTAATAAATTTCTTAAGAGTTAGAAATATAATCTTCCCATATAGGAATGGAAACAGTTTAATTTTAATATATCTCTTATGATTTTTCTTTCCTGTTAACTTTTTTTTATGATCTTTTGAGGCATGTATTTGAAAATTAAATTTTCTGTTCAGCTCTGGTCTTTCAATCAAGAATATATAAAAATCCTCTATCTCGTTAAATAGCCATCTTTCCCCTGAAGGAGTACACTCACTTCACTGGGAAGGTGATCCTTGGTTGTAATCCCAGTTCCTTTGCCCTCCTAAAAATCATATGCCAACCTCTCTGATCCTTTGGTGTAGAAGTTGCTAAAATTTATATTATCCTGACTGACCTCATACATTTAAACTGTTTCTTTCTGACTGCTTACAATATTTTCTTCCTTGATGTGGAAAGTTGAGAATTTAGCTAAAATATTTTTAGGAGTTTTCTTTTGGAGATCTCTTTCAGGAGGTGATCAGTGGATTCTTTCCATTTCTATTTTGCCCTCTGGTTCTAAGATATCTGTGAGCAACCAAAAAATACTTTTTGACCACAAAACTATGATCAGGGTCCCTTCTCCCCAGTGGCTAGGCATTGTAGTGTGCTAGTATTCTTCCCTTTCTCTGGGCCTGAGATCTAGCCCTGCATATGGGCAATGCTACAGAGTCCTATACCCAGTGCTGCAAAGAGTCCTCTATAATCTCCTTCTTTTTTTTTTAATCCTTGTACTTCATTGTATTGTCTTATAGGTGGAAGATTGGTAAGGGTGGGCAATGGGGGTCAAGTGACTTGCCCAGGGTCACACAGCTGGGAAGTGGCTGAGGCCGGGTTTGAACCTAGGACCTCCTGTCTCTAGGCCTAACTCTCACTCCACTGAGCTAAGCTGCCCCTATAATCTCCTTCTAACTAGTTGTTTGCTCTCTTAGTGTTCCAACAGCTCTAGAGGGGCCCCACTGCTGCTGAATCAGTCACCCTCAAAGCCTACACTGGGCTTGCAGAGGCACTATCTGTATTGGACTAAACCACACTCTCACCTCAGTAAGACAGTCCTTTCCTTTCTACTTTCTAAATTGCCTTGAGAAGAAAAATTGTTTCACCTTGTCTTTTGCTTGATATTACCTCTCCGGAATTTGTTTTGAGGTATTATTTTAAAGTTGTTTGGAGGGTAATTTGGGAAAGGTCAGATGAATTCCTGCCTTGACTCCATCATCTTACCTCTGTTTCCCTCCTGCTATACATCTATTCCTGAAACTTATCTGTACTACCTCAAACTACCCTTGCCCTAATCTTTCTACCTCTCTATTCCTTTACACTATCAACTTTTACATTTGTAAACATAAAATTGGTTCTAGAGTGAATTTAAAATTTAAAAAGACATATATTATCCCTCAAAAGTTTGTCTGGATTTCTGGCATCATAAATGGTTCCTCTATTTTTATTGCCTGTTTTGTACCACTGTCACCAACATGACATTACTAACCTATCACCAGAATCCATGGTATACTTTCCAAACAAACATACTTAAGAAAACACTAGGTATTTGCTTTACTTATGACAAGAAAGCAGATGTAATGAAATCTTACTTTGCTTCTGCTTTCTTTACCAAAAAGAATGGTCTTCAGAATTGGAAGAAAAGAATAGTTAACTGGAACTTGAAATCCAAGATAAGTAAGATCACCAGAACCTACTCTAATTGTCTTCAATGAACTTATCTAAATTGTATATTAAGGTGGACAAAGAGCTACCAAATATGATTTAGTGCACAATAATTAGCGATTATTGAAAAATAGTGGGTAAAGGAGCTGAGGACATTGGAATCAATGATTTCTATGGTTTCTTGAAGAATTAAATCTATTATCTCCATTCCTAAGAATTTTTTTAAAAGAACATAAAATTTATTCTAGTCTAAATCTGCCACCACTTGTGTGATTTGTTTCACAACTTCACTGAGCTGCACCTCCTCATCTATAAAATCAGAAGGTGGGAGCAAACATTCAAGTTCCCACCCTGCTTTAGGGTTTATGATTGTAAATAGGCATGGAAAGTGATAACAGCAATAATTTCAAAAGCCATTTTCCAACTCTACTCAACACACAGTTGTGAATATTCTGACAAAGTACTTGCCACAAGATGTGGCAAAAAAATGAAATATCATGCTTCCCAAAATTAGGGAAAAGGATGCTAAAGAGATCCCACTACATACAAAGCTATTAAAAAATCTGGGAGTCCTGAGGGCAAAGAAAAGACCCCAACAATATAATATTCTAGAAATATTTGAGGATTTTCTAAAAAATTCAGCTGAACTAATTGTTGAAAAATATATGAAGGAAGGATCATCTGAACTGAGAGCAGAATCAGTGCTAAGGAAGATTTCTGGGACTCTATGAAATGGATAAATTTGTCTTCAGGAGGTTCATACCCAATATTCCTGGAGATAAAATTATCACTTTAAGTCTAAGATGGAGGCTGTCTTTTAAAAAGGAAGAACAACTTTCTCTCCCATTAGATAGCTCAAATGCCATTTCATTGACTTTTCAATTAAAGCAATTGGTTTTCCTTCTATGAATAAACATACTTGATAACTCAAAAAGAATTGGGAATCAATACAAGACCCCTGTGTATGAAAGTAAATTGTTTTCTCACCTTAAAATATATCAATGTTGTTTTTTTAAACTAATGGAAAATATTGGTTGGGATTTTTAAAAATCCATTAAAAATTAAGTATGACTTTACCTTAAAAATCTTGGCTTGAAAACATGTCCTCAACATGGAACCAGAAACAATTTTCAAAATAAAACAAAATTATAATCTTACTGAAGTTAACCTATAAGAAATATTTAGAAAGGGTATGAACATTCCTAGATCCTGGTGTTTTTTAAAAACCCATACTGGAAAAACAAGGGGTATCTAAATTTGAGGTACCAACTGTGCATTCAAATTTAGGTGCAATGAAGTAAAGGCTTTAATTCTTATTCTATGGAATCCTATTGAACTCCCTTTTTTAATAGACCAATTAGAGGCCCTGTGCCTATTGAAATTCCTAAAAACTAAATGATAATTTTTACATCTTTGCCATAAATTAATATTGGTGACTAAAATTTGGAATTTTCATTGTTTTTTCAGTTTGTGGGTAACTGACCACGTTGGATTTCCATTTTCCCCCCTTCAGATTAAAATTGAAAGAAAAATGCAAAAGAAATTAAGTCCTATGAATTACAAATACAATAAACTTCTTTGCTTTGTAAACAGTCCATAAACTAGAGCCTTAGGTTGAAGAAATAAAATATACCTTTTCAAAAGTGAAAGTCATTCTACTTTTTAACAGGCTAAAGTAGAGTAAGTAAGAAGAAATATCCAGCACCCAGGTCCTACATAAGAAAGAGAGCACTGAAATGCTGAAAAACAATTAGCTAAATTCATTAATTTTACCAGAAGTGAGATAAAATAAAAATTAGGCAATCTTGCCTAGTGGATACAGTACTGACCTCAGAGTCAAGAAAACATGAAGTAAAATCCTGTATCAGAAACTTACTAGCTATGTGGGAAAGCCACTCAACCTCAGTCTTAGTTTCCTCATCTACAGGATTGGTGAAAATAATGGGTAATTAGCTTTCATGATTGTTGTTAAATTCAAATAAAAAATGTATTTAAAGTGTCTCACAAACCTTAAAATGCAATATAAATGGGGGCTACTATGATTATTATTACATACATAAGAATAAGGAAGGTTATTAAACATTCATACGTAAGTTTCCTTATGTGTGAAATGGAGGTGTCAATATTTGCAGTGCATCCCAGGACTTCTGAGAAGAGTTTAACTATAAGGCACAACTCTGAGCTATCATTTCGTGCTACTTTATATATTTTCATTTAAAAAATATTTAACCTAAGAATGAAAACATACAGTAAGTAAATAGTTCATCTTATCTCTCCTAAATGTTTTTACTTACAGCCAAATTAGTTTTTAATATAGATAGCTCTAGGTTCTAGCTTTTAACTTAACTATCAAGTTTCTTAAATATCAACTCTTAAACTTGCATAGTAATATAACTGGTCTTATAATTTGGTTAATTTTTTATCCTACATTTCTCTGACTTCCTGAAAGTTTCTCTTCTCTATTTTCTCTCAGTAACATTCCTAAATTTGGACACTCAGTTAAGCATAGTAACAGGTTTTCCTGAAGAACAGGTTGGGTTGTAAGAAACAAATCTTTACCTTGCTGAGAACTTTTGTTATTGCCAGTTATTGGAAATTTTTATTATTAAGAAAGTAATAATAACTAGCTGAATCAAAGATCAAGAGTAGATATTTCCCAATTAAACAGAGCATTGTATATTGTGCCACTAAGTACAAGATTCCTGTCAAAAATTAGAAATCTTTACTTTTCTTTAGGATGGAAGGCAAATATGTCACATATATCCTATCTAGAGGATGGGAAATGAGAGTTAACAAAAATCAAAGGAAGAGGGAAAAAAGATAACTCACAAAATCTTACCTTATACCCACATATTTAGTTCCAAGAACCTTATTCTTTCTTCTCAAAGAAAAACTATGCTCAGCTCCTTAAGACAAAAGTGAGATCCCATACATTTTAACAGCTGAGCTTCACAGAAATGCCTTTGAAAGATCAGATATAGAGTCGAAGTAAATGCATACTATGTATTCCTTGACTCACTTCATTCTCCCATTTCCAGTTTGCTTTCCCTATGTGCTCACTAATGAATATTTCTAACTAACCATGATACTAATTAAGCTCATAGATATGGTGTATCCTAAAAGTCTTAGTAAACTTCTGGAGCACCCTATATATTATGTTGAAACACAAAATGAAAAAAACTTTCCAGCAATAATTCCTTAAAAGAGCTTATCAGAAAAATTAAATTAAAATGTTGTTATACAAAATTCCTTTTCCTAAGAGTTAACTGACAAACTATTCTGAAATAAGCACTTTAATCCCAGGGAAACAAAGAGTATAGAGGCACTTCAAAAAAAAAGACTATGCTCCACCATAGTCATAGATATTTATACAATTACCAAAATTAGTGCTCCTATTGTGAAACAGTTCAGTGGGCAAAATCTAGTAGTTTTTCAGACTATTCATGCAGAGCACCTTAACCTCTTGGAGCAGGTCAGATGACACTACATCCTACCAAATTCTCTTGGTGGTGGGCTTGTATTTTTATGCTAATTTGCAAACTAGCATCAGCCAGCATCAAGAATAAATAATAAATGGCACAAATTACTTTCTTCTACTCAACTGATAGCACCTGAGGGGGTTGATAATTCTTAACAAGATTTCTTAAACATTTTGCTTGTACTTGTCCAGATCTATTTTTTTCCCAAACAAGCTGTTTGTTTTCTTCACTCAAACACATGCTTGCACATATCCTTTTAAAAGCCAGTACCCCTATTGCCTTATTTATAAAAATGTTTATGACAGCAGGTAGATGGATGAGTGGACAGAGAGCCAGGACCAGATTCAGGAGGTCCTCCATTCAAATCTGACCTCTGGCACTTCCTAGCTGTGTGACTCTGAGCAAGCCATTTAACTCCAATTGCCTACCCTTACCATTCCTGCCCTGGAACTAATACTTAGTATTGATTCTAGGACAGAAGGTAAGGGTTTTTTAAAAAAAACGTATATGACCCTTTTTTCCCTAGGAATTAAAGGAGAGTTTAAAAGCAAAATGAAATTAATCAGTACCTTTTTTTTTTAAAGTGCAATTTTCCCAACTGAATTAGAACACTAAATAATTTACTGTTATAAATGTGTCTTGAAATACATTTTATTTCATTTATTGTTAATAACATATTTAAAGTTTCAAAACACAAGAATTTCTCTGGAATATTTATAGTTGTCATGTTCAGTCATTTCAGTCACGCTCAACTCTTTGTGATATTTGGGGTTTTCTTGGCAAAGATAACAGAACAGTTTGCTGTTTCTTTTTCCAGCTCATTTTATAAATGAGGAACTAAGGTAAACAGGGTTAAGTGACTTGCCCAAGGTCACAGAACTAGTAGAAGGCATACTAAATGGGGATCATTTTTATGAAATCAGAATCAAGCAAATAATTCAAGAAAAAGCCAAATCTATTTTTAAATGAGTTGGCACAGCAGAAGCAGAATCCTGATCTCTTCTCCTATGCAACTTAGGTTAGTTATTCTTAAAAGAGAGAGATCCTTGAGATCTGATCAGGGAACTAAAGCCTCAGGCTGTTAACATCATATCTTGGTTCCCCAAGTACAATAACAGTCATGAGGTGCTCCAGGCAGACTCTGGTGCTGAACTGGAGAAAATGATAAGCAACTCAGACAAGGAAACTTTGTTCAGATGAATCAACTTGCAGTATCCTCAATGTATATTCTGTTGAATATCTTTCTAAAATGCATAAGCAAACTCTTTTTATAAACTGTTAAAATGACATGTACAAGTTTCTCATTTTGTGCCAATCTTGAACTTAAAACTTCCTGAGACCTGGCCCAAGTCAGGTTCACCCTAGAATGCTTTGAAACTAACTAAAGGAGGTAAGTGAGATGACAAATGAAGGATTACTTTGAGTCTGCACACTTGGATGACTGGAAGGATGACAATGTCCTTGATGATATTCCCTACTGCTTTAAATTACTTCTCTCCCTCACTGGATATCTTCAGAAATGAGTAAGTTGTTTAGAAAACAGAATGAGCTGGAAGGAGCTTTGGGAAAATAAGCACACTTGTGCATTATTGGTTGTGCTGTGAATTGGTTTAGCCAGTCTGGAAACCAATTTGGAACTATGTCTCTCAAGTTATTAAACTGTGTATATCCTTTGATCAAGTATACAAGTAGTAGGTCTATACTCCTGTTCCCCAAAGAGGTTAAGAAAGAGGAAAAGTGCCCTAAAGAGATAATAATGAAAAATGTTTGTACAAAAATATTCATAGCTGCACTTTATGTGGTAGCAAAAAATTGGAAAATGAGGGGGTGTCCCTTTATTGGGGAATGGCTGAACAAATTGTGGTATCTGATAGTGATGGAATACTATTGTGCTGAAAGGTATAATAAACTGGAGGAATTCTATATGAACTAGAAGAATCTCCAGGAAATGATGCAGAATGAAATGAGCAGAACCAAGAGAACATTATACACAGAAAGTGAAACATTGTGAAACAATACAATGTAATGGACTTGGCTACTACAAGACAATCCCAGGGGACTTATGAGAAAGAATGTTATCCACATCAAGAGAAAGACCTGTGAGAGTAGAAACGCAGAAGAAAAACAAAATGACTTGTCATTTGTGTATATGGATATATGATTAAGTTTTGGTTTTAAAAGATTGCTCTATTGCAAAAATGAATATAGAAATAGGTGTAAGTGATAACATTCGTATAACCCAGTGGATGTGCTTATTGGATCCAGAAGGGGGAGGGAAGAGGAGAAGGAAAGAAAACAAATATGTAATCGTGGAAAAATACTTTTAAAATAAAAATAAAAAAAGAAAGAGGAAAAGAATGCTTACATATAAAAATATTTATGGGAGCTCTTTTCTTAGTAATCAAAAGATGGAAACTAAAGAAGTATCCATATATTGGGGAAGAGGTAAACAAACTGTGGTATAGTGCATATGGTATAATAATGGAATATTACTATGATACAAAAATTATGAAATAGACAGTTTCAGATGAAATTGAGAAAAACTCCATGAATTGATGCAGGGCAAAGTGAACAGAAATAGGAGTATAATCTCTATAATGACACTTCTCTTAAATGTCTACAGCGACAGAATCTGGTACCTCTAGAGATGCTTTGGACCATTTTCTGATGTCTATTGATAACAATATTTTTCTTTACATTGAGCCTAAAACTGTCTCACTCAAATGCCTAACTCACCAAGCTGTAAGAGCTACTTATTAATGAAATGGTATAAACTAAGAGTTTCTTCTTGACTTGGGAAAAATAGCAAACTACAAAGAATATATAAACATATGAAACAGGAATTCCTGTAACTTATATGTCACCTTTTGGAGGAATATGTACATACACATATGATGGAGAAGGACAAAGAAAATTATTTTCTTCAGTGAGATTTTAACATCTAGAAAAATGGCTAAAACCTCACTTCAAAGATCAAGTCTTCTCACACACTTCCTAAAACATATACACATATACACATGCACCTACACCCCCTCCTAAATACTATAGTGCTATACTCAATAGCCTATTATAAAAAAATAGATATCTACAGTTTCTTCTATTCCCTTCCCCATTAACAAAATGAAACACTCCAAGATATGAGACAGTATTCCTTAAATTATAAACATTTTCTAACACTCATTTACAGAACACTGTACTAGACAACAAGGGATATATAGATAAGATATTCCTACTCTCATTAAGTTTACAGACAAGGGGGAAAATGAATAAGGGGCACAGAACTTGCCTTATCTAAACTTCAAACCGTTTCCATCGCTTAACACAATATTCTGTATACAACATGTATTTAAGAAATGCTCTTTGATAGAGACATAAACTAGCTCTAATCCAAAATAATGAAGAAGTGTAATGCAGATGCAAAACAAAGAGCTATACTTGGTTCAAAGGAGAACCTTGAAGATTATTTTGAAGTTCAGGGAAGGCTTCATAGAAGAGGTGAAATTTGAATAGGGCTTTAAATGGATATAAACTGTAAAAGTCTATTTGCACATTTTAGTAGTGCCCTAGATTTGGGCAGGGGGGAGGGTATCTTATTCCCTCAAATATTTCTTAGGCAAATCATTGATCAGTTACCCAAAAGGAATAAAAGCCTGTCACAAAAATACCAGGCTATCATATAACATGTACATGTTATTCTTGCCTTTAGTCAATATTAATGAAAGCTGATAATGCAAAATTTGCATTTGCTAGCAACATCACACTTAGTAATATAGCCCATCAAGGGGGTAATATTAAATGGGATTGTAGGCTCTGGCATAAACTATGTAATTCCTGGAGTTTGAGCTGGAGCTGTATTCTGGTGTTAAGAGTAATAATGTGCATGCTGAAAAGACCAAAACAGGATAACTGGAGGCAAACAGAAAGAAGCACTGCAAAATCTTTATAAAAAAATAATAACCTGAAAAATCAAGTCTGAAAAGCAAAAGTCAGAAAACAGACCACGAAAAAGAACAATAATCATTGTAAATATTGCAAATAAGGGATGCAGTGAAACCTATTAGAAAGAGAAATATGACCACAAACTAGCAACAGATCCTCAAAGTAAAGTGCTATCCACTAGCAGATTTTATTTATGTTACGAAACTTGGATCACCTACCACAACAAATGAATCTATACAATCATCTGAAATCTCCTTAAACAAACAAAAATGTGATCCATTATCTTAGAAGCACTGTTTCTTTATACATGTCTGGCATATAGTAGGCACTTTAATACATGTTAATTGATCGATTGGCTCAGCATACTTTGTATCTTTAATAAGTTTAGAAAAACCCATATTGTCCATATTCTCTCTTGATCAAGGCTCAAGAGACATGGCCAGGTTTGCTATCAGACCACCTATTACACTATTATATTCAAATCTGTAGTGCTCAACATCATTTGCCTTTTATATTTGCCTATTGGCAATTATTCTAACTATGGATCTAGACTTTAAGGATTTATTGAGTCAAATGATTGGCAAATTTTAGGAAGGAAAAGAATAGTTAAAATAAGCCTCAAATTTGTCACATATAAAAAAAATCCTTACTAAAACACTGTGTATACATAATGACCATCATAGGATGTAGACAGTTACTCTCCTAATGAAAAAAAAAATCTTAATGCTCACCCAAAACATGAAGAAACAGACAACAATCTCTATCTCAACAATCTCTCTTTTTTTTTTAATGAAATCTGTACCTGACATCATTAGTAAAATTTCTGCTAGGCAGCAGGAAATAGTTCAAGACAAAACATTAATGAAGGCACATGAAATGAGTCTAAAATGTGGTATTTTAGACTCATTTCATGTATAAAAATGATTTTTTCATATTGGTTTATCTGTCAATAAGCCATTGTGAATATGAAAGAATACGTACACAATAACTTACCATAAAAAATAGTGTTAGTGGAAGCCTGCTTCCAACCACAACTCTCCCAAACTCCAGTATCCTAAAAAGCTGAAGGATAAATTTTCCATCACAATAGAAAGAGGCATTACCTTGCTGTGACATTCAGCAAGTCACAGTCTCTCCGGACTTGTTTTCTCATCTGTAAAACTAGAATCATGGTGTCTCAGAGCTAGAAAGGACCTCAAAAGGTATCCAATTCCATACTCTATCTGAAGCTTTAGACCTCCTTACAATATTCCTGATGAGCATCTTTTTGAAGACTGAAAGTGATGGACAAATTGCTACTGAAATAGTCTATTCCATTTTTCAACAGCTCTGATTAATAGGAATTATTTTTTCTTCTTAACCCTGAGCTGCAATCTGTACCTTGTAACTTTCACCCATTGCTACAAGCACTGAGGTCAGCAATAATAGCAGCTTACAATTACAGAGCATTTTCCTAGTTATAAAATTGTGTTCTTTATAACAACCTTGCTGCACAGGTAGATCAAGCATTATTATTCTCAACTGGGATTCAAAGAGATCAAGTGTTTTGCTAAGTCATATAACTAGTTTGTGGGAGAATCAGTACTCAAATCCAGATGTTCTGACTCATACTCCAGTACTCCTTCTACCATACCAGATTGCTTCCAAACCAAATCTAATGTTTCCTGCCATATGATAAAATTCCAAATACTTGGAGAAAGCATTTAGCTCTTCTATCTTTCTTTTCTCATGTTCCTTCAAGTTATCCTTAGATGGCAGAGTTTAGTCTTTCCACCATTCCATCTCTTACTCCAATATATGCTGCACTTAGTCCATGTCTTCATTAAAATATGGCATGCAGAATTGAACAGTACTTGATGTTGTCTGAGTAAGGCAAGAATCACCTTGAAAATCCCTCTCAGTTTTGAAATTCTGAAGATTAATTCTGAGCATGGCTTTCATGTATATTTTGGAAGATTTTTTACTATTAGAGGGAAGGTATGTTAGTATTTAGCATCTAAAACTAAAATTCCACTGAAATTTCTTAAAGGAGCTGAGATATACCATTTACAAGATTGGGTTTTTTCCCTTCATTGAAAGGGCATCAATTAGATGTTTAGTATAAAATCAAGGAATGACAAATAATTTCAACTGCAGGAAAGTAAAATATAAGGATAACTTGAAAAATTAATGAACTCATGCCAAAGAAAAATAAAAAAATTTCATTCTATTTCTTCTGAATTATCTTTATTCCTCTTCATTAATACAGAAATTAGAAAATTGACTGCATTGGGAAATTTTAAGAAAATATTCAAAAAGGTAATTTCATATAACCCATTAACTTATTGGCTACCCTACATGTAAAGTAATAAGTATTACATTTCCTTTAGTTTCCATCTCTAAAAATTAAAGTTAACCAGAAACCAAAATGTCTATTATAGAAAATCAGTATGAGTAAACTTGTAAAATATTTTCTAAAATGAGGTAGAAGTATGATCTTAAAAATAAGAAGAGAGGGCAGCTGGGTAGCTCAGTTGATTGAGAGCCAGACCTAAAGATGGGAGGTCCTAGGTTCAAAAGTGACCTCAGCCACTTCCTAGCTTGTGACCTTGGCAAGTCACTTGACCCCCATTGCCTACCCTTACCACTCTTCTGCCTTGGAACCAATACACAGTATTGTATTTGTAAGGTAAGGTAAGGGTTTAAAAAAATAAGAAGAATATTTAAGAATAAAGGTATATAAGGATAGGAAGGATAGAAAGATGAGACTCAGAATGATTGTCAAAATGTCTAAAATAGTTCTTATGTTCTAAAAGTTCTGATTTAAATCTGTGGCAAAATTTAGCCTTCAGTGGTTTTCCACTACTAAAATCACTCACCTGGCCATTCAAAGTTGTTGACAATCTGCCCTCACTGTACAAATCCAAATTTATATCCTACTACTCTGTTGACTTTACATCCCACTTCATTAATATCTGAACACTCAAAGATCTGATATCAGCTCTAACTTCCGCTCCATGTCTACTTTCCCATCTGGAATGCTGTTTCCCTTTCTTCTTATTAGTCTAAATCCTGCTCATCTTCATGAGCCTAGCTCAGATTTAGTCACTCCCTGGAGTAAGAGACTCCTCCACAATTTCAGCCTTCTCTCCTCCTTTGAGCTTTTAAAATTTTCATCTGAACCTCTCATTTTAGCACTCAATCACACTTCCTTTCCTCTCATTCTCTTCTTAATTCTCTTTAATTTGTCTTGAAACCCTATTATTTAACTGAAACTGCTTTCTTAATTGCCAAATCTAATGGCTTTTTCTCAATCCTCATCCTTCTTGACCTCTCAGCAGCCACTGACCGACACTGTTGATCAAACTCTTACTTTCGACTTAGAATCAATGTTGTGTATTGGTTCTAAGGCAGAAGATGATAAGGGCTAGGCAATGGGGGTCAAGTGACTTGCTCAGGGTCACACGCCTAGGAAGTGCCAGGCCAGATTTGAGCCCAGAACCTCCTATCTCTGGGCCTGGCTCTCAATCCACTAAGCCACTTGGCTGTCCTGTTCTTTTTGTGACACTACTCTCTCCTGGTTCTTCTACTTTTCCATCCAGCCCTCAGTTTCCCTTGCTAGATCTCCAGCCAGTATTCACTAACCATGAGTGTCCCACAGGGCTCTGTCCTAGACCCTCTTCTCTTCTCCATCTATTACCATTTCCCTTAGTGAGTTTAACAGCTTCAAAGGATTCAATTATCCTCTCAATGCTAATGACTCTCAAATCTATTCATCCAAACCTAACTCCTCTCTGTTAAACTCCAAATACACATCTACAACTGCCTATTAAACATCTCAAAATGGATATCCAGGAGGCAACTTAAATTCAGTATTTCCAAAACTTAAGTCATTCCCTTTTCTCTTCCAAATTTTCCTATTACTGTTGAGGGCACCACTATGCTCTCAGTTTTCTATGTTCTCACCCCAATTATTATCCTTAACTCCTTACTCTCTATTAATCACTGCCATATCCAATTAGTTGCCAAGTTCCATCATTTCTACTTTCACTACATTTTTCAAATATGCTCCTTTTCTCCTGATACTGCAAATACACTACCTAGTATAAGTATGTGAAGGCATGTCACCACTGGACTATTTCAAAAACTAGCTGGTTGATCTCCCCACCTCAAGGCTCTACCCACTCTAGTCCATCTTCTACCCAACTATCAAAATGAACTTTCTAGAGTGACCATGCCACTCTCCTTCCTACTCAACAAACTCTAGTGGCTCTCTATCACTATAAGATCAAATATAAAATCCTGTCATTCAAAGCCCTTCAAAACATGCAACATCTCATCTTTCTAGTCTAGATACTTAATGTTTATTGACTAACCATTTCAATTGAACTGTGTCCTTTGTGGATATCGTCTATTCTTCTCCAGTGCAAATATCCAAGAGAAAAGGGCAATGTCTTACCTATCCTTTTTATCCTACATGATGCCTAGCACAGTGATATAGTACACAGAAAGTATTAAAAAAAAAAAGGAAAAAAGGGAGGAAGAAGGCATCAGTTAGGGAATGACTAAACTACAGCACATGATTTCAATGGAATATTATATAAGGAATATGAAAACTTCAGAAGCAGAAAAAGGTTTGTGAGTTAATACAGAAAAAAGTAAGCAGAGCCAGGAAATCAGTATAAATGATTATACAGTGTAAATGGAAAGAATAGAACAAAAAAAAAGTTCTGTAGCTATAATGGCTAAATTGAATCCAAGAGAAGAGATGGAAAAAAATATACTTTTCTTCCTTCTTTAAAGATATAAGCAAATATGAGTGTGTAACATAATATATACTGAGATTTTGTTGATATGTTGGTTGATTTTGTTGAACTGTCTTGTCTCCTCTTTTTTTACTCTTTATTACAACAAATAGCTCACTGGATTGAGGAGGAGAAAAGAAGGTTAAATACAAATAAAAGATATTAGTTTAAATTTAAATTTGAAACACATTTTTAAAAAGGAGGGAGGAATTTCAGGTCCCAAAGGAAAAATATCAGAAAGGTAACCTTTCATTCTTTGTTCATTACAAAAATAAACCAATTAGGAGCCTTACCACCATTACTAATAAATACAGATTGTTTGGATATGGCAGTGAACATTTCTCTCTGATCTTCAATCTTTCCCTACTATGTTCAAATATGACCAAGTCTCCTTGATCCTGTATGGACCTTTTACTAGGTCCTACCATTCCCTCAAATTATATCTTTCCTCCCTTTCTCAGGAAAACATTCCCAGCTTCTATTTTCTTTCCTCTAAAAGTTTCTTTTCGATCTATCTTCCAACTTCATCAAGTGAAATTGCTCTCTCCAAAGAAACCAGTGATCTGTCCTTTTCTTCTCCATCTATGAGCTGTATTTGGCACTGCATATTACCTTCCCCTCTTGGACACTCTCTCCTCTTTGAGTCTTCATAATCTCCCATAGTGTTCCTCCTGTCTAACCACTCCTTGGACTCTTTTGCTGCTTGATCATTCATATCATATACCCAGGGCTCTAACCTAGAACCTCTAATTCTTCTAACACAGATTTCTATGTTCAGTTCCAGTCTCTTCACTGCGCTTCAATTCAGCATCAACTGCCCATAGGGCATTTCAAACTATATATCTGAGACATCTCAAGCTCACCATACCATTATTATCTTTTACTCCATATCTACCTCTTTCCCACACTTCCCTAATTGTGTCTACCATTTTCCTATTCTCCCAGTTTGAGAACCTCATTAGTGTCCTTAACTCTTCTTTGCCCTAAATCCCATCAGTTGCTAAATCTTTATGTTTCTATCCCCACATTTATCACTTCCAGCTCTTTGTGTCACCACACACAGCTTCCCTCCTAGTTCAAGCCCTCAATTCTTTTCACCCAGATAATTGTAATGGTATCTTTATTGGTGTCCATGCCAAGGTCTCTCCCCACTACTATACTTACAGAATTATCTTCCTTAAGTGCAGATCTGATTATTACAAACCCCCAATCAATAAACTCCAGTGTTTTCCTATTGCCACTAAAAAACATAAATTCCCATTTAGCTTTTAAATCCCTTCACAACCTCCAACTTATCTTTCCGATCTTCACATTACTCTTACTCCTTTACTCTGTGATTTAGACAAACTGGCCTCCTCTCTATTCCTCTTATGACTCATCATCTCTCATCTTCTGTAACTTTAGATTGGCTGTACCCCCTCATGCCTGGGACAGATCTCTTCACTTCCATCTGAGAGAATCTTTTTTTTCCTCCAAGAAAAAATTGTTAGTTCAAATAACACCTTCTATGTCAGGGGATCTTAACTGTGAAATTAAAAAAAAATAATAATTATATATATATATATATTTCAATATAATTGGCTTACTTTGTAATCCAGTGTTTTATGTGTTTAAAAGCATTATTCTGAAAATGTGTCCATAGGCTTCACCAGACTGCCAAAGAGGCCCATAATATAAAAAAACAAAACAGTTAATACCTATTCTATAGAAATATTATAAAGATGATCAACTGTGAAAGATATGGCTATTCTGATCAAGACAATTCCAAACGATGCATGATGAAAAATGCAATCCACTTCTAGAGAAGGAACTGATGAACTCTAATGCAAATTGAATCATTATACTTAAAAAATAGCTTTTCTATATGAAGTCTTTTCTGATTCCTTCAATTGCTTGTGACCTCTCTCTCAAACTACTTTGTATTTAACTGTTTTGTATTTATTTCTTTATTATTTATTAGATATAGACTTATGCATGTTCTTGTCTCTCTTGTTAGAATGCAAGCTTCTCAAAAATAAGGACTATGCCAAAGTATTTGCATTCCCAGAATCTGATACATCACTGAGCAATAGAAGACACAATTGATTGATGAATCATAAAATAAGAAATAAATCTAGAGTCAACAATATTAAAGTATGTTTCTAGGTTAGCTTATAGGTACCCATATGGCAAATACTTAACTACTTCCAGAATTAATGTATGGCTAGTTTAGCCCCAGGTTTGTCTTTTTTCCCTTTTCATTTGTTTTGGGTAAAAATTTGAGGAGGTAAAGTGTGTTATCACCAATATATATGTTCATTCATTTTTTCAGTTTCTATTTAGCAGATGCTTAAAATGTGTATAATTCTTTACATGTTTTGCTGCTTTTTTAAAAAAAAAAGCTTCTTTACTGCAAAATATTTTTATTTGGCTCTGAAATCATAATTCCCTTGAATATAATATTATTTTCCTAGTACCTATAATTATGTGCTCAATTGTGAACTTCTAAATTCACCTACCAAAGCTAAAAGAGTTCTCTTTGTGAGAAAAATTGAGCAAATAGCTTTCTTTGATTATACTAAAGGTTTTTTAACAGATGACCACATACTGTTAATATTAAATGCAGTCAATGTTAAATACAGACTCCTAGGTTCTAAATAGTTGAAAAAAGATTGTAAATCCACTTATTCATGTTTTTCCCCATTGTTGTACTTAATGAAAATATTAGTAAGTACGCTGAAAGACAATCGTTAATTTGAAATCATTTATGTACTATGGGCAGACCCCACAAAACAGCCCTAAAAGTGAAAATAACTGCTCCTAAAAGAGTTCCACTGCCAACGGTGGATAAAAATATTTCTACTAGACCATCATCAGAGAAACCACCACTTTACAATGCAAATCATGTAAAGGATATTAGGTACTCCATGGAGTGTGCATGATTTAACCCTTTCCCAATTAAACCATAATTTATTTTTCCTAGATGTGGCTTTATGAGAGGGGTATGAGTCAACTTTATGAGTCATCTTCCAGTTTTTCAAATGCATTGGACATTCCATTTCAAGATATTGCATTTCTATTATGTATATACAATGATTTCTTATTTCTATCTCTTGTGGAGACAATTAAGCATTGGCAAGTCAGAGGGAGTTTGGAAAATCTGGTCTTATAATAAGGAAACATACTAGAGAAAGTCAGGAGGCCCGTGTCCAAGTAAATACAGTATATCACTTATCTAAGCACAGTCTGCACCTAGATAGTAAGATGTTTGAAATCAAAGACCATTTTTTGATTCTTTCTGTATCCCTTGAGCTTAGCACAATGCCTGGTACATGTTTCATTGCTCAGTTGTTTCTGTCATGTCTTACTCTTCATAACTCAACTTGGGATTTTCTAGATACTAGAGTGATCGCCATTTCTTTTCCCTTTCCAGATGAGAAAACTGGGGCAAGCAAGGTTAAGTGACTTGCCCAAGGTCACACTACTAGTGAGTGTCTGAAAGCCAGATTTGAAATCAGAAAAATGTGTCTTCCTGACTCCAGGCCCAGCACTCTATCCACTGCACCATTTAGTTGCCTGCTTGGCACATAGTAGGTGCTGATAAATGTTTATTGATGGATTGACTTACCAATACCACTCAACAAGGCAGGATCATATGATACTTTTCACTTTAAAGGGCAGAATATCCAGAGAGTAAGAGAGGAAAGATGCCTAGAAATAAAGACTTCTTAAGAAAAAAACTAAGATCCCATTCCCTATATAATCTAAAAACAAATTTGCTGACCTTTAGAATTTGAACATTTTCTGTCAGAGAAGAAATCAAACTTGAAATCTAACTGAAGGTAAAGCAGATACATTTTGCTTTACATACCATAATCTAATCTAATGGCATTTACTCAGCATTCATCCTGTTTTCCCTATAATATGACACAAAATCACAGTGTCCAATAGGAAAATTTGGAAGAGGCTCATCTAACACAACTACCTCTTCAATAATATCTGGGATGTGTATGAAAACCTATAGTGACAAGAAAAACACCACCTCCACAAGAAAAGTCACAATTTTTTGGAAAGCTCTAAGGATAGACAACCTGATCAGTTTTAAAGAATTGCACTTGGACTCTGTTGCCATACAAAAATGTTCTTTTCCCTAACTACTAAGGTCTTCTTCGCTGACTCTTTAACCTCTGATTCTAATGTCAGTAAGCTGAAAGGTTCAAGTCAGTATTTTCTAATTTTTCTAATTAATCTCACTTTTGTCCATACTTTGTCCCTTGGAAAATTCATCCCTTTATCTTCTATGCAGATAACTCCAAAAATTATTCTCAGACTGTTCTATTTCTCTAACTTCAGGTATCAACATGGCATTGCCACTGGAATGTTACCTGAAATGCAGCAAGTTCATGTCTAAAAAGGAATTCTTGATCCCCAAACTAATTTTTCTGACTCCTCTATTTCTATCAAGTAAACACACGTTTACAACAATTTCAGAAACTTTGGAAGCATTTCCTCCAAACTGCTTACATCCTCTACTAATCCCTTGCACTTTCCATTTATCAGCATATCTGTTCTGCTTTTCATTCAGTAAATAAGATAGCATTTATTAAGCAGGTACTTTGTGCTACAAGGGAGATACAAGTAGCACGGCCTCTGTCATCTTCTCAGTCAGCATAGCACAGTGAGAACTTCTAGTGGATGAAGGTCCCTCACATATCCCTCTCATAAAGCTACCAGAAAAATACTGAAGGGAGAAAACTGCATAAAAAGCCACAAGATAATAAAAATCTACTCACCTTCCTCCTCTCCCCACCCACAAAGAAATAAGCAGAGTGAAAAGTAGGGCCAAGATAGGCAGATATATTTCTACACACATATATTTTACAAATACTATGCAGTAACTACAATACCTAAAACACAAAAGTCCATTAGACATAGGTAACTAACACATTTAAAGAATTTAAAAATTAACACTAGTAAACATACTGTGAGAGTAATTAATATTCTCCATTTTTTTAAATCATAGGAACTAAAGGTAGAACTTTAAATGTTTTTAAATGAATTTTAAAATGTCTACTCAAAGAATAGGAAACCTGAAGAAAATCTATAGATGCTATCAGTGACAATCTTATTACAATGTAAATTAAAATATCAGACAGCAAAGAAGTAAAAAAAAATATGCTGAAAAAATAATAACTGAAAGAATCCAGAAACAGGTAGCTATTACTGAGAGATCTAGAAAGTAATAATAATAATAATAGCTGACATTTCATAAGGCTTTAAGGTTTTTGAAACTCTTTACATATATATTTCATTTAAACCTCCCCACAAGCCATTGAAAGGTAGGTAGCACAGCTATTACTGTCTCCCCTAAAAGAAGAGGAAGCTGACACTCAGAAGGCAAAAGTCTTCCTTTCACAGCTAAAGTATCAGAGGTGGGATGTGAATCCAGGTTTCAACTGACTCCAAGTCAAGTGTTCTTTCCCTACCACAGTCACCTTTACCAGATACATCAATCTCAGGATCAGTGACATCTCTGAAGGAGTCAGCGGCTCCATTCCTTCCGGTGAAAAGCAGACCCAATTAGGTCTTATCACTGAATCTCAAGGCCCCACCATTGACCCTGCCTGTACATAGACCAATTCATGATTAAGTGGCAAATAAGCAAATATGGGTACTTTCTAAAAGTCATTACCAAATAGTACTGCAAGAGAAATCTGCATACTTAGATGTTTGATTTCCTTAAAGTATAAATAGAAAATTTAGAATGGGAAGAAGTTTCTGTTTATTTTACAAGACTTTGAGCTCTAGATTTGTTCTTTTCTTGAATGAATTATTTGGTGAGCAACATACGATATATTAAAAAATCCATAGTTGAAATAAACTTTTACTAAGGAAGATTATTTTTCTCAATGCTTGGGAACAAAATCTCTGCATGAATCAAAACACACTACAAAGTTTGGTTCTTTTTGAATTTCTGCTATTTTCCATTTAAGAGTACACAAACATTAAAAAGATGGCCTAATCACCCTATTAAAAGCAAGGACAAGTATTTTACTTCTCAAAAAATTCATTACCACAAAGAAAAAAGATATCACAAATAAAATAAAAGTGAGCAAAACTTTGTTTAAATAAATCTCAGTCAATACACAATAAACAAACATGTTTAAGTACCTACTATATTTGAGGCTTTGGAGATAGGGAGAGAAAGAGAAGTATAGAGAGGTATGAGTTAAAGAGGAGAAGAGAAAGAAAAGAAAAAGGACTTCAATGGGAAAAAGAGGATCTACTGTAGTGGTTCCCAAACTTTTTTGGCCTACCACCCCCTTTCCAGAAAAATATTACTTAGTCCCCTGGAAATTAATTTTTTTTAAATTTTAATAGCAATTAATAAGAAAGATAAATGTTCCTTTAGCCATTACCACTCCCCTGGATGGCTGCAACACCCACCAGGGGGCAGAGTCACCCACTTTGGGAATCACTGATCTCTTGGTTTAAAATCCAAGCCACATGGCAATCGATTAATCACTTGCCCTTCCAGAGCCTCAGTTTCCTCGACTATATAAGAAGTCAAATAATGCCTTTGTCCCTAAATCAGAGAGGAGACTCTCTTCTTAACCTTAAGATGCTATTTAAACTGAGAAACTTTGTAGAGCAAACAGCTTGCAAACACAGACCCAAACAACTACAACTGAAATCAAGCAATAAACATTTATTAAGTGCCTACGACCTGCCACGCACTGTGCAAAGCCCTGAAAAGGCCCTAATAGGGGAGAGTTAAATTAGACAAGAAAGCAAGTTACAACAGAGAAGAAGCTGAGTTTCATTTCATATTTAAAAAAAAAAAAAAAAGACAGGCCAAGGAGCGACTTACTTGATGGACAGGCACTTTCTGAGGGGTGTTCTGGGGTGACTGGTGAAGCTGTGCCCAAGGCTGGTGATGTGGATGTGGCGGAGGTGAAGACTGATGATGCATCCCTGGGTGAGGCTGCATTGGAGGACAGGTTGGCAACTGCTGAAAAGATGGAGGCTGACCGGGATGCTGCTGGCCGGGTATCAATCGGTCTTGTATCGCTTGCTGATCAGCGAGGCCCACACCGGGACAGCCATTTGGTCTCATGTGCCCACTCATTTCCCGCGGTGCTGAGGACATGCCCATGAAAGGACGAGACTGCTGCATGTTTCTGGGGCCCATATTCCTCTGTCCAATTCCCATGGTACCGGGGGGCTGGTGTGACGGCTGAGGGTGGGGAATATTTGGATAACTGCCAACATCCATGGGTATTCCAGCACTCCCAGGCCTGACCTGAGGAGGAGGGGTGCCTGCTGGATTACTCATGGCTTTCATGGGTGACATGGGAGGTGGAGAGGCATAAGTTCCCTGAGGCTGTGAAGGATGCATAGTTTGTGTGTTCATTTGGTTAAGTGAGCCACTGGGGTGAATGGGCTGCTGGTGCATTAGTCCTTGACCACTGTTTGATGGAAATCCTACAGCATTGGGGTATCTTGGGACAGACGGATTCATTGGAGTGTTGTTTGTAAGGCCTAAATTTTGATTCATCCCTGTATTGTTAACTAATCCCTGATTTAGGTTACTGTAAGGATATCGAGAATACTGCCCTGAGTTGTTTATAGTAGGGGAGGGTACTGTCTGGCTCCGAGAACTAAAGTTAAGGGTTTGTGGCCTAACAGTCCCTTGTTGAGGAGGATTAGGGGAGAATCTGGGACTGTGAGCAACGGATTCTCCATGGAGAGCAGTGGGGGGATGGTGGTGAAACTGTTGGACTGAGTGGCGCAGAGAAGGCGCCATGCTGGGATTCTGTTGGGGCACATGAGACAAATGGCCGGGTCCTGAGGTGGCAATAAAGGGATTTCCCTGATTAAGGCCTTCTTGACCTTGAGAAAACTGGTTCATCCTCTGCTGGGGCTGACCATGCTGCTGCATTGAAAAATCACCACGAGCCATATAGTTTCCCATCTGTTGCATGTGTGGAGGATGACCCTGTCCAGGCGGTCCAGATGGATTCTGTGGTGGCTGAGGTGGCTGCTGCTGTTGCTGGTAAGGGGCTCTGATCTGGTCTGGCACCTGAACAGCCCGAGGTCCCCACATAGAGCCACTGTCCACAAAAGGCTGTCCATGCCTTTCATTCTGCATGCCAGGATAAACTCCCATCTGACCACCACTACTGCCACCATGAGGAACCTGAGGAACTGGAGGGTTGTGATACTGTGAATGAGGAGAGGCTATACCATTCCCAGGGGCATTACTCATCATTCTGTTAGGCTGATCCATCAGATGCATTTTTTGCTGTTCATATTGATTATAGTGATCAAAGTGGGTCAACTTTGCTTGATTTTGATTAGTGGGGGGATGATGAAGAGAGGATTGTAAAGAGGCAAAACCTTGGTCTATAGGCATTTGCTGACCCATAGGATTGACTGGATTTTCAGGGTAACCACATTCTCCAAGGCCTTCCAGCCCTTCACTGAAAATATTTCCATCCTCTCCAAAAAGACTCATCATCCCTGGATCCGCCATCTTCTTCCAGCACACAGCTCCTCAGAGCTACAATTGGAGAGAGCTAGTCTGTGCTTCACCACTTCACTGAGGTGTTTGTCACCAAAGCCTTTAATCCTTAGCTAATCTTCTTCATGTCATTCCATATTTCCTTAATTCTTTTGAACCATGCAGTGTCAAGCAAAGTCTGATTATAAGTCCTAGAAAAATAAGAGGAGACAAAATAGACACAGAATTAGAAATAAATGCTGAAAATTGTCAAGACTCTACATATTTGAATTTGGTTTATACCAAACAATACTAATTTACCCCCACTGACTGAACTGTAGTTTGTAAATCTAGTTCACTTTAAGAGAAACTCATTAGCTTCTATCAGAAGCAAAACACTAACCTTAACCTTAAATTAATCCATTCACTACACTTCCTAGTATTCCATTCTTGGATGGAACAGAACAAAAGAACATACAACATGCAGCAGCAGCAGCAGCAGCTGCCACAGCAGGCAGGCAGATGTATGAATCTAGCCAAGCAGCCCATCTGCTGAACTAAAGCCCTGAAAATGCTCTAGTTACCAACAGCATGTCCTTAACCTTATTCCCTTGAGCAGTGTAATCAGATGAGCAAGCATCATCATCTAGGGTTGTGATAAGCTGAAGTTAGTTAAATTTATGACAGTATTCTATAAACATCAAAAGAAGTCATTATGTCTGAAATTAGAGCACTACAGTCAACCTACAAATGTGCAGGTAACATACTATGTCACAGCTATCCACCTGTCAGTGTTTAAAACTGAGCTGAAAAACAAACTTGGAAACAGAAAAATCCATTCATAATTGCATTATGGTTAACAATATGAATGTCCAAGCTTCAGAATAAGACTTAAAAGAGTTGTTTTCATTTGTCAAGAAGACAAATTTCTAAATACCATAGTCATTCTAATAAATATGGCTCAATGCCCACTGAATATAAGATCTGTGCCAAAATTCTGTGACAAAGGAAGTTCAATCACTGGATGCATTATCAACCAAAGTCATAGTGGCTACCAATGACGTAATAGGATCCCATTTATGAGTAGATAAACAAAAAAAAAGAAAAAACCTAGCAACAGACTTCATACAAGATTATTCTCATTAAAAAGAACATAAAAATATTCATTAAATAAAATTAGGCAATACTGAAGATTCTTTTCATAGAACAAAATCTAAACAATTTCATAAAGCCCAGCACCACATTGTTTGTAAAACAGTGAACATGTACTCTCCAACAGTTAGTATTTTATTCAAATAGCTTCAAAGACACATTTGGTTTCAAATCATACTCTTGCATTGTGCCAGAAACTCTTCATCATGTTTAAATAACCCATTAAAGTTCATAAGGTTTTTTTCTCACAACATATCAAAGCTATTGTCATTCCCACTTTGCAGATGAGGGTTAGAGAGAATGAGTGATTTCCCCTTAGTTTTATGGTTACTGTGAAAATCAACAATGTATTCTGATACCAACACTAAAAATATTTCCACTATACCATGGCTCCTCAAAAAATATTGATCTGTGAAGTGATTAAGTTAGTATTTTTTTCTGAATTTTCATTAATAGGATCTTTATGTAGGTTCTAATTAACTTTTGGAAAATGAATGAAATCATAAACATCTTTCGAATTTGTATTTTTTTTCTCCTTTATAAGCACATAAAAGAACTATATGATACTGATCCTCTTTAAAAAACAGTTAATTCTCAAGAAATTTAAAAGGAAATTTAGACTCAAGGCAAGTCTAAATTATGGGTGGTAATTATCATATGGGAACTTAAACAACTAGGTCTTGCTAGTAAGTCTCATGGGAATATACTAGTCAGACCAAAACTTGTGGACTCATCCTGCCCTATTCTAACATTCCTAGTAAGATTATGATTTACTCTACATAAAATGTAATCAGCATCCCAATTCAATGCCAGAACTACAGACATAACCTAAAAGGGTCCTGAGGTATGTAGTTTTCAGATGACAGCTGTCAGAGTTCTCTCTACTAAGCTGCTGACTGCTATAACCTTTCTCATCTAGTTTCCCCCCCCATTCAGAAACAGAAGTCAAACAGGTGAAAATAAGGTGAGCATTTAAGGAAATTTACTGGTAAACATGCTACATGTGTAAATGATGTAGCATTTGAAACAAAGTAAAACAGAAACCAGCAACACAGTAAGCAAGAAAAATCCTTATAAATTGAAGTTACCTATAAAGCTCAGTCAAATTAATTTATTCGAGATTAGTTTTCCCTTTCAGGATCATAAACACTGGAATGGAAATATTAGAAATAAGAACTGATGATTTTCAAACCATAAAGAAAACTTAAAATCATGAAGACTATCCACTAGAAAATGCATTGACAGATCATGGGAAATGTATAGCTAGCAACATATATGACTTTTGATGACACTACTTTAAAGCAAAGCTCTTCAAACTTTAGTCCTTGAAGTTTTAGTTACCTAGGGATAAGAGATTGGTCCAGAATACAAAAGAAGTTCTCTTTATGTAAAATTACTTATTTTCAACCTATATTTTTGAGGAAACATTTAAAAACGCAATGACCAAGAAATATCTTTTGCCTATAAGCTAAAGATTAACAAAAAAGATAAAAGGGAACATAATGACTTAGTAATACAACTTTTCACCACAGTACTCTACTTAATATTATTTGAAAAGTAAACCAAAGAACCTTTTTTTCCATTTGTCTCCTCTCCTATAGGATGTGAGATTGGCAAAAGAATGACCAAGTTTCTCAGCTGACAAAGAGAGAACTAACAGAATTAGAGAACTTTTGCTATGAAACCAATATTAAGAGCCACAGAAATGTAGAGGTATAAGGAAATTAGAAGTTGCCTTGTCAAATATTTCATTTTACACTAAGTTTAGAAACTCATACATTTTACTTGGGAAACATCTTGTTAAAGTTTTTATAGCTTTAAAATATGATCCTCCAATCAAGAAAAACAAAATGACTATATAAATGAAATTTAATAACATGAGGAAAATAAAAGTATAAGTAATTTCCTTTTATTCAGAAATGACTCAATAATATAAAGAGAATATAAAATAAAGGATTTCTTTGTCTAGTGAATAATTGTACAGTACTTTTTGAATTATGTAATTATTGTGGAAAATTCCTTCAATGCTTAAACATGATTATGGAGTTGACATGAGTTACACATCTTTTAATGAGCCAAACATCGATGCTAGTAGGGCTTGGCTACTAAAAACACACCAGGAATTTTAACTGCTTCTTTAGGAAGTGGAGAAAATAAAATGCCAAGTTAAAGCCACAAAATAATATTTGTTTGGGCAAAAATGAATCTTTAGAAAGAGGAAATTTTACTTGGGAATTCAGGAGTAGAAAACATAGCACTATAATGTATTTTTAAATGAGGCTATTTTAAAAATAGTACCCAATTAGTTTCCATTCATATCTGGCCTCCTACATTACCAATAACTAGTTCTTTACAAATAAACTTTTCTCAAGGTAAGATAACATTCCACATTTTTGCTTTTATCATTACAACCAGAATACTGGAAGAATTTGACAGCTGTAGTAGCACAGACTAGACATTTTCTTAGGAGGGATTATTAAATGGTACCTTTTTGTCATGGGGTCATATGTTTCACCTAAAAACTATTTCCTTTTGGTTCCTTTACCTTTCTCATCAACCTACTTGAATCAACAACCATCCAGCAAGCAAGCACAAAGACCTGAATATAATAACTTTGCAACACACTTAGACAAATTTATACATGAACAAAAATGTGAGCCACTTAGGTTCTTCCCTACAGGATGCTGTAGGATACTTTGGTGTCATGAACTGATCAAATTGTTCTTCTTAACAATATCCAAAGTGATAAACCTCTCTCAGGTTAAAAAAAATCATAACTAAATCAGTGGATACATGTAATATTACAGTACTTTATTAGACTCCTTCAAAGGCTATATCAATGATGTCCAATTCTGTGATCACCATATAAGCCACCTTGGGGAAAGGGAAATTCCAAGCAACTGAACTGGCAGATCGCTGGCAATCGGGAACAATCTGTTTACCTGACAATGATCTACAGAAGGAAACAGGAACTTATATCATGTCAGGTGCAGGTTTACCACATGGAGTAAGCAAATGGTCCAAAATATTTTTCCCCTTCTAAATTATATGCTTTTGGCAGGTCAGATTAAGATGTAATGTTCTTTCTTGGATGAAATAAAAACTTGATATCTTTTAGCAAAGATAATTAATTCTACTCTGCATATCTTCACTGGAGAAAAATATCATCAGATTAAACACTACTGCTCTGAAGGTTTTTCTTTTTCAATCCTAAACTCATTGATAGGATGAAACAACTTCATTATTTCTGAATGTCATATTAAGTTTTAAAACCGAAACACCTGTAACAGTTCTTATTAGATATTTCCTTTATTTTTCATTTTTTTGAAAAACAAAATTTTTACCATAAGGGTTATAATTTCTTTGAACAGTCATGCTAAACTAATGAAAGTTTAAGTATCTGTTATTTTAAAAGAGCAATCTTGCTTTCCCTTCTCCCATAAGTACTCAGAAGTATTTACAAGCTTAAATTATCAAATATGCCCATGTTTCTACTTATAAGATGTATCATATTGATGTCAGTCCTTAATGTATTAGATCAATAAACTGAGATAGTCAAGCCCTATAGAAAGGACAGTGTTTTTAAGGTTTGTAAAATTCAAAATATTTTAGAAGAATAAAAAGCAAAGACAATAAGTATTAAAAAATCATTATGGTACCACCAATTTTCTAAACAGTAATTAAAAAACTCCACTTTGGGGAAGAAAGCAAATTAATCAAAACCTATGTATTTTAAATTAATACCATACTTTATTTTCCCTATTTAACACAGTAAGAAGTAACAAATTTTTCCTAAAATCTTATGATAGGAAAGCTAGGACTGATACTGGATTTTTTTAAGTTTCATAATAAAAAGATTTTTAAACATATCTGTCTATTAAAAAAAGATACGTAACTACTCAGACAAATGTAACAAATAATTATCCAACTTAAAATTTATCACTGTAAAACATTTAACTTGCAATGTTATTTCAGAAGGTGGTTTCGAAAAGTAATTTCATTTCTAAGACAAATCCATTTGTTTTGCTCTATTTTTTTAAGACACAACACAGTTATGCTTAACATTTTCTTTTATTTTTTGCAATGGTGAGCTACCATGTTACATAACAGTATTTCACAGGTTTGTTGCAGAAAAGTTTCAGTTATTTCTACATAAATGAGTGTGATTATGGTGGTTTCTGTATAAGATAAAGTGTTCACTGTAACATTTAAGCTTCAAGAATTTTTCAGAACACCTAAATGTTTTCTTTTTAAATCAAGTACTATGAAAAAAATCATCTCATAATTACAAATATGTGACAATAAAGTAAAATCACTGAAGAAATTAATGATATTCTACAATAATCAGAAGTTGCTTCATAGAAGCACAAGAGCCAGAGAAAACACTAAATGTTCCTTGACAAAATGATCTCAACACCCTGACCTTCAACTTTAAAAACTTTATTTCCTTGAAATAAACACTTTTAAACCTCAAGCTCTATGGGAAAAGAAAAGAAGAATACTCTAGTCCTTACTAAGAACATGGCTAAACATGATGATCACAAAAAATATAAACCCAAGTACCCAAGACTATCTTCACAGCTACTAAAAAGACCAATGTTAATACACAGAGAGGTCTCTAATAGAGTACCACTGTGGTCTGTCTTTAGCCCTCTCTTCTAGTCAATATTTTTCAAATTTCTGGGTGAAAATACAGATGACATGCTCATCATGAGCTGTCTACCTATCCTATAGCAGCCTGTCCATATACATACACACATACACACACATACACACACACACATTACTATAGATCCATATCGTATACCTTTTTTCAAGTTCCTCATAACTTAGAATTAAAAAAGGAATTCAAAGATGAACCTATTTATTATTTTCAGTATTGGAAACTTAAAGGAGGTTGTTTTTTTCTTTGTTTCTAAGACAGATTGCCAGTCCAGTATGACTCAACTACATGACAAGGCAGCTAAAAATGCTAATGTAAAACTTAAGACAAAAAAAGGGAGGCCCTACCCTAGCAGAACACATCTGGATTGTTTTGTTTAGATAGGAAAGGCAAAGGACAAGCTGGAGCATGTCCAAAGAAGAGCAACCATGTTGAGAGGATTTGAAACTATGTCATATAGGCTCAGGGAAAGGAAGTCGGGATATTTAGCCTAGAGAAGATAAGATTTAGGAAGGACAAGATAGTTGTTTTTTAAGTACTTGAAGGGCTGTCATGTAGATGAGGGATTAGGCTTGTTTTGCTTGGCCCCAGAGGGCAGAGCCAAGAGTAACAGGTGGAAGTTACAGAGAGCAGAGAGATAGATTTGGACTCAAGAAGGAAAAAATCCTCATTATTATGGTTGTGCAAAAGCAGAAAAGGCTGCCTTAAGAGGTACAGATCGCCCCTCACTGGAAGGCTTCAAGTGGAGACAAGATCAACACTTGTCAGTAATGTTGTCAAGGGGATTTCTGTTCATTTATAAAATGGTCTAGATTACCCCTAAGATTCCTTTCAAGCCCATAGTTTTAAAATAGCTACCTTGATAAAGAACATATGAGGCAGAAAGAAAAAAAGGAATAAAAGACCTTATATTCATTATGATAGAAAACACTCTTAAAAAAAAGTCACGTCTCATTAGAGACCAATTTCCTGAGTCACAAACAGAAAAGTTATGAGTTAAGGAAATTTGAGAAATTAATTTCTTTTACGCCTAGTAAGAAGGTTATGTTACAAAACTTTATTGGAATAGTACAAAGTTTAGAAAATTCAGTAGCTAATACCATATCTTGGCCTAACAAAAATAATAAGTCTAAAAAGGCAGTCTATTGATGCTACATATTAATTAACCTAATAAAAATCACCATTAGAAAGCACCATTATCCAATCCATTCCAGACTTGCTTTAAGCTATTGGTTTGGAATACACAGGATAGGTATGTGATGACAATCCCAAAAGAAAGAGAGTAGAATTGGAGGAGAAAAAGAGAGAGTTGTATTATTGCCATCAACTGTCAAGTGATCTCCTAGTAATTATAATCTCTTACAAAGATGACAGTAAACCACTGGACAATTCAAGAGATGGACTAAAGAAATGACAGAATACTGAAGCTATGGGGGTAAAAAGACACCTAGTGCACAACTGATGATTCTTCTTAAGGATCATGCTTTTTGTATACTTATAGCAGTTGTCACTAACTGATCTAGCAATTTCCTATTTTTTTTACATTTAAAATGCATTTAGAAAGCTGCAAGTAGCCTTCTTTTCATATTCTAGAGGAAACGAAGAGCTCACCATCCATGCTAGTTACAGGAGAGGCTGGAGTAGTCCAGTACATGGGCTTCTTTTATGCACACTACCAACATTTCTCCTGAAAAGTTTTATAGTACTACAGATGAAAATAATTTATCTACTTTCTTTGCTAGAGCAGAACATATGTGATTGGTAGGGAATCTTATCCATCATAAAAAACTTGAGCACAAAGACAAGCTGAGTGTCAAAAGATATAAAGGGCACAGGTCATCCCAGTAAGCTAGAAGGTTTTTGAAGGACTGCAGCTGTTAATGTATGGCTGTTTTATGCAAAAGAGAAATGATAGGGAATAATATTTCAAATTTCAATCATGCTCAGTGAAGCAAGGAGACTAATGTACAACAAAAATGGATAACCAAAATTGAAAGGGAGTTGGAACAGGAGGAAGTGTAAAGGTTTCTTCAAAATACAGAACACATACTGTATTTATAAGAAGAATTAGTTTAATAAAATTAAAGAATTTTACAAAAACATTTCCTTATCATTATTGTACAGTTAACTATTTTCTTGATAATTAAAATATACTCGATAACATACATTCATTAGTTTAAAGGATTTGCATTGGATTTGTATGCAGAGGAAAATATATCAAATCAGCTAACCTCTCTGGGCCTCAGTTTTCCTTAAAAAAAGAGTTTGTTTAAAGTAGATGACTTCTATTTTCCTTGCCAATCCTAAATCTACATCCAGTGATCCTATAATTTATCTATTAATGACATATAGGAATATTCCTTCTTAAAGTCTGGATTTATCAGAAGTTTAAAACAAGCAGAGTATATAATAGAATTGTCACACCAGTAATTCATTCATTACACAAACTTAGGCAAGACAGTTAACTTCTTTAGGCCACAGTTCCCCTGTAAAGTTTTTAAACTGTACTAGATGAGTTCTAAGATCTTGGGCTCCAAAATTATATAGTTCCAGATGGATGTTTTATTATAAATGAAACAAATTACTAAATATTTAGGAGATATTTTAAAGTTCAGCCCCCAAAACATATCATTTCAATTACAGTGAGATAACACTTGTTCCATCAATAGCTTATGGTGTAACAAGTTCAGTAATTTGTTTCCCTCTACTGATGCAAATCACAATTGCTCTATAATTTATTATATGGTATTTAAGAATTGCAGTGATAGAAAATTCATCACCCTGTGGCCATTCTTGTGATGAGAGGCTTCAATAATTAAAGCTTCTGACATTAAAACTTGATTCTTTTTGCTAGGTAAAATGTATATTTTAGCTTAAAGAAACTTGCATCATATTGGGATGGTAAAGGATGAGAAAAAAACATTTCTTAAGCATCTAATCATAGTAGTGTGGTTATAAGGATCAAATGATATGATGTTTGTAAAAAATGCTTACTTAATAGAATCTGGTACATAATATAGGTGCTTTTAAATGTTTTACAAATATCATCTGACTTGATTCTCACAATTGCCTTGTGAGGTAGGTGCTACTATTACTATTATTATCCCCACTTTACGGTTAAAGAAACTGAGGCAGGTGGCAGGTAGGTGACTTGCAGGCTTGGCATACTTTACTTCTCCACAGAGTTGACACAAATATTCAAAATGGATATTATATGGGAAACCCAATTACCAATAAATATTCACTCATTATGTATAGAGTATGCTCCTATGAAGCTTACAATCTAGTAGGGAAGATACTAACATAATTTTAATACATGGTATGTCATAAAAATCTGGTAAAGAGTACAATGAAATAATGTGTTACGTGATCTCCACAAAGGAACTTCATAAGCCACTAAGGAAAATTAGGGATGACATCTTAGAAGAAAGGGCTTCTGAATTTTGCTTTAAAGAATGAGTTGGAATTTAGTTAAGTGAGAAGAAGAAAGGGCACTCTAAGATTGGGGAACAAGCAAAGATAACAAAGTGAGGAAAAACTAGGGCTCAAATAGGAGAAAAGTAGTCTAGTTTGCCTGACAAACAGAATGTGCAGAAGGAAGCAATATGAGAGTAGGTTAGAAAGGGAGACTTACATATCACATTGTACAAAGTCCCCTAACAAGATAAGGAATTGGAATTTTGAAGATTTTTAAGCAAAGCAGAGGCATGATGAGATCTAAGCATGAGAAAATTTTTTCTGACAGTGTCATGAAGGAAGGATTGTAGTGGGTAGAGAACTGAAGATGGCAACATCTGTAAGGAGGCTATTATATTTGTTCAGGTTAATGCTAATGAGAACATTACTAGAGTGATGGCAGTGGGAATTCAAGGACCTTCTCAATGTGGCACCACTCTCCCTTTCCAGCCTCATTTCATATTACTCTCTTCTATATATTCTGGATTTCCTATTTTGAGGATTTTACCAATTAAAAACTAGCCTGATGGCAGGTAACAGTGACTACTATAAATGAAAGTGAAAACATAAAAAAAGCATGAAAAGATAAGAAATCATTGGCTACCACCTCTAAGTTTCTTCTTATGAAAATGATTAGCCTATTAAGTATATAAATGAGGATTTATAACTGAAGTTATGTGTCAGTTATGCTTTAATTAGATTAGAAAATTTAACAAATACTTACAAAGCACTAACTGTATAGAAAACTACAGTAGTGAATAGAGTTAGCCTTAGAGTTAAAGTTCTGTATCCAACATGAACTGACTATGTGGTTCTAAATCAGTGATCTAGGTCAGGGGTATCAAATACCTCACATACATACACATCGCAAATAAAAATACACTAGAACGTAGATAATGCTAATAATATTTGGTTTTCTAAGTTAATATGTGCCCTGCAGGTATCCTTATGTATGGTTTGGTGGCTCCATTTCTAACTGAATTAACATCAATGACCTACTAAGACAACAGTTAAATAAATGGGCCAATCTACACTGGTAGACAAAGGTCTCTCTTCTGGGTGCTCTTAATTATTAAAGTATTCTGTCTTCAATCCTAATTTTATCGTTTTTCCACCTACTTCCCTTTCATTCTCCCTCTCCACTCTTCCAAAAAGAGATACCAAGAATAACAACAAACTTCATAGACAATATACTAGACTTGGAGGCAGGAGGTCTGGGTTCAAATCTGATTTCATATACTAATTGTGTAACCATAAGCAAGTAACTATGTCTCTGAACTGTAGTCTCTAAATCTGTAGTGTGGATAATAATTCTTATAATACTGCACAAGGTTGTTGTGAGGGAAACACTTTTCAATTAAGAGCACTATGATAAATATGAGAGTTTTTGTAAATATGATTTATAATTAGAATAGTCCCAAAATGCAATAGATTGATTGACATTCTCAAATTACATGCTCTAAAAATATGAGGTTCATACATGTATTGCTGTTTTTATAGTGTCCTACAAAGTGTCACAGGTAATTAGACATGTAATGAATTTTTTTATAATGGCATATTCATATATTTCATATCTTAAAAATTGGTAAGAAAGGTTCACGCAAAATGGTGCTCCCAAATGATACCATCATCTCTTTTCAACAGATCCCATAATAAATTGTATCATACACTTCTGTAGTGTTCCTTGATCTTTCAGCAGTCACATTAAAATGTGATAAGTATTTAAGCAGTTTAGTACTTAAAGAAAGTCTAATTAGAATACCAAAACTATCACAAAGACAAGAATGACTATCTTCTTATCTACTCTACCTATTTTTTCTTACACGTTCTCCTTCCATTAAAATCTGAAAACATCTTAAAGATATCCATTTTCTCAAGCTGCCTATCAAAAATCTCTGCCTTGAACCAGTTGAAGAAAAATGCATCCCTTCTTGAAACACTTTAATCAAACAATTATAGGTAGTCAGAAGGGTCTGGAATCTTCACCACAGGTGGTAGTGATTCATTTATAGTATTGGCTAAAAGTTCACATTATTCGGCAATTTAAATTTAGACCCCTTTTATAAGAAAATACTGCCTGTATGACAATAGGAAAAATGAAGAGAGGCTCTCCATCTGGCCTTAGAGTCATGAAGTCCTAGATTTAAGTCCTACCTCTAATAAAAATTAATTATGTGAAACTTGAACAAATACCTTAATTTCTCAGTGATCTAAGTAATTATCTATAAATTATAGACAAAATGCCGATGTGCCATAGTAAAGTGATTTCTCATCACAGTTTCCTGTACTAGTGAAACAACAGGTTGAAATCTATCTGTATCTTTTTCCCAGCTATAAAATGGGGGAACAACCCCACCAAACTTTTTAAACTTGTCTTCTTATGTTGTCCCTGTAAGGCAGATGATTAATAAAGGCCTCTTTTTCAGTTGTCTTTTCCAATCAATCATTTTTAAGTGCCTGCTGGATGCTGGAGATGCAAAGACAAAAATGAAATCATTTCCATTTCAAGAATCTTACATTATATTGGGGAAAATAACATGTGTATACATAAGAAAATAGAAAACATGATCATCAAAATATGGAGGACAACTAGTAGTTGGGAGAGATCAGAAAAGGTTTCATGAAGGAGTTGACACCAGTTAAATGTGGAAGAATACTAGGAATTTTAAGATGTGGAGCTGATAAAGTTCATTCCCATTCTTTTTAGGAAACCCTTTCCTTAAAAAAAAAAATTGGTAACAGCTAAAACACCATATGATCAAACTGGAAGAACACACTAATCATATACAAAATTCCACATGCAAAACTCCCTACCTATGAAATTGTAATCATCACTTAACTACAGTTCTGCTTGCTTCTCCCTACAGATCATCTTTAAAGCCAAAGAATAGTAAAAGTAATATATCATTAATTTGGAATCTTTGGTGAATAATTCCAAAAAATTTTTTTAGATTTTTTAAGAAAGTGTTGGTGCTTAGGGAAATAAGTTGCTTATCTGATTATTTCTATTTCTGTGGAAATCTAAATTGCATCATATACTTACACTTAACTTTCTCTAGAATAGACTTTACCCTGAGCTACAGTCTCATATTTTAAAATGTTTACTGGACAGATGACTATTCTATTGATAACTCAAACTAAACTGATCATCATAACCAAAAAAACCCATCCATTCTTCTCAACTTTTCTTTTTCTTGATAATGCTAACTTCACCTAAACTTCAAGTCTCAGAATTATCTTTGACTTTTTTTCACTCTTTCACTAACTCATAGTCAATTAAATTCATAAGTTCTACAAATTCTACCTCAAAAAATATTTCTCACATTGATCCTACTTCTTTCTAGGCCTACTACTATGCCCTAATTCAAGCACCCCAATATTTATAGCATAAATTACAATAATAGCTTCCTGACTGGTCTTCCTGCTTCCATTCTTCACAAATCCAAAATAATATTCAGACCTGACCTTATCATTCCTATAGAAATTTCCTAGTCAAGTTGTTCCACAGTCTGGCTTCATTCTTCCAATATATTTTCCTATAAATTCTAAGGTAGGTGGCATAGTGGATAGGTCCTGTATCGAAGACCTAACTTCAAACTTGGCCTCAGACACTAAATAGTAGTATGATTCTGGGCAAGTCGCTTAACCTCTGTTTGCTTCAGTTTCCTCATATATAAAAGGGGATCTGTAAAAATAATAGTACCTACCTCCCAGGACTGTTGTGAGGATCAAATGAGATAATAATTACAAAATACTTAGCACAGTTTCAGGCATACAGTAAGCACCAAACAAATGTTAGCTATTATGATTTATTAGTTCCACCATTCCCTGATTCCATCCTATGGTGCTCAACCTTTTCCAACCAGCATCTAATCATACTGAAATCTTTCTCCTCCTGAGACCAGCTCACATGCTACCTCTAAAGAGAATAAAATAATCTTAATAGTGGAAGGGCTATCAGACTAGTCAACTGGATATCAACTAGTCCAACTAGTTTACAAAATACAAATTCTGTCTACAGACAACAGTGACTTGCCCAGGGTCACACAACTACTAAATGTGTGAGGCTAGATTTGAACTCATGTCCTCCTGACTCCAGGGTCAGCACTCTATGCACTACACTGCCCAGCTGCTGCCTATTCACAATATGCTCCAAATATCAGTTTATTTTCTCTTCTTTAGGTTCATTAATAAATGCTATCTATTATGTTTTTCCTTTAGATTCATGAATTTCCATACAAGTGAATATACTGTCGATTTTCAATACTACTCAACTTCATCTTCCTAATCTGTTCCTCTCAAGCTAAATATGTCTTTACGTTTCTACACTCTTATCAAACAGTCTATGAGGCTCAACATTACCTGTAATACTTCCTTTAATGTGATAAATGTGTTAATTCTTTCACGTGCTAGTTTATAAGTAGCCATATCCCTTAATTGATATAGATTAGAGGTGTCAAATTCATGGCCCTCCTGAGGAAAGATGCGTTTAATACTTTTTTTTAAGCCCTTACCTTCCATCTTAGTATCAATACTAAGTATCAGTACCAAGGCAGAAGAGCATTAAGTAACTTGACCAACACACAGCTATTAAGTGTCTGAGGCCAAATTTGAACCCAGGATCTCTCATCTCCAGGTCTGGTTCTCTATACATTTAGACTGCCCCTCCAAACTCTCTAGAACAATATGAACAAGTAATTGGGAAATGTTTAGTAAAATAAAAATACAACACAACATGGATAATGCTATTTTGTGGTTTTCTGAGTCAATATGCAGCCCTTGTATAGATCAAAGCCTAAAATTATTCTTTCTATCCTGGTCTCCTATGGAGTACTAGCCACCTTCATTGCAGTTCTTATTTTATATCTGCTTTTCCTTATATAAATCCTTTACCAGGTTGATCTCTACATTTTCAGAAAAGGTTTCTTAATCAGACCACCTAGTCTCTAAGTAGTCTAATTAGATATAGAACCTCCTTGGTCAAGAGCCTACCATCATATCATCATTCAGAAAACCAAATCTCAT
Source organism: Gracilinanus agilis (assembly GCF_016433145.1). NCBI lineage: Eukaryota > Metazoa > Chordata > Mammalia > Didelphimorphia > Didelphidae > Gracilinanus > Gracilinanus agilis. The sequence goes on from NC_058130.1 coordinate 508,371,047, forward strand.
TCTAATATCATCTTTTTGGCAAGATATTCACTTTCTTTATCCTACTTCCTATTCTGAGGTCTTCACAATGGCGACAGTAAAGTGATGAAAACATTACCTATGTCCTCAACTCCTTAGATTTGCTGCCTGGAACTTCATTATTCCGGGTTCCTTTTGGCAGTACATTTGTTCCCATATGGACCACCAGTAGTGGGTAGAGCTACTTCACTTTGACAAGCCTCAGGACAGTCTGTGTCACATCCCAAATGAATATCCTAGGAATACAACACACCTCCCAATTGTACATGCCAGGTTGACATATGGCCACTTCCGTATCTATCAACAGGGAGCCACCTAACACCACGACACAACTCTTCTTCCTGGGGCCAATAACAGATGCCCTCACTCTTGGTGGGATCTGTGAATCCCCCTTTTCTTTCAGTGGAGTGTGAGAAGCTGTTTCCTCATCAGGCATTCCAGACCCTTCCTCTGTGGGAAGCTCTTCATAGCTGTCATATATTGCCAAATACTCAGAGGTCCTTCTTCCCCCTTCATTCTGGATATTTTCCCAACTTCCAACTTCCTGGTCTACATGCCTTTCAATAATTCCATCTCTGATACCCCAAATACACATAGAAGAGACCCCCCCCAATACCTCCTAAAATTTCAGGTTACTAGTTTTCATTTGATAAGAATTTATTAAGTATCTTTTGTGAGTAGAGCAATATTCAGAGGGAGGGGGCAAATTTCAATAAGCTATGAACTCTGCCCTCACATAGCTTATAGTCTAGTAAAAAAAAAAAGACATGGATTTTTGAACATAGCTAATGTAAGAATTGTTTCTCTTTATCATATTTAATATAATTTATTACATATTTATAAGAAATAATAGGTATTGTATTATTACTGTTACACATTACAACATGTTCTATATAAAAATTATAACAAAAAAATTAAAGAGATAAAGAAAATTATAATATACAAAGAACATCAAAGAGACATGAAATGCCAAATGTAGTCTAAAGGAAGATAGTTGATTATCAACAGAGGGTAAAATTACAGGAGTAAACAGGTTTCCCAAAAGAACTGGCATTTAAATTGAACATTCATGGTTGAATAAGAATTTAAAAAAAAAGTTAGAAAGGGAAGACATTCCACACATGGGGTAACAGCCTGAGCAAAGACATAGAGGTGGGAAAATATTGGAAATGTTAAAAGGAGAGCAGGTGGTAGGCACTATTTGGCTGCAGAAAGGGTACAGAGAATGAAATAACATGAAATAAAGAAGGAAAGGATAGGTTTCACCAGATTATGAAAAAATGTGGAAAGATTTGCATGAAATAATGAAAGAGGGAAATAAGCAGAACCGAGAAACATGTGGTATACAAAACAGCAATGTTATTTGAAGAATAACTGTGAATATCCACCTCCAGGAAAAAAAACTGACAGATATATACATGGCATGATTTTACACACACATATACACACATGTATACATACACACACATACCTAAAGATGGATATGTCAAATGGTGTCCTACTCTAGTGAGGGGACGGAGAGAGGACAGCTCAAAATTCACAATGTAACAAAGACAAATAAATAAAATTAAATTTTTAAAAATGTTAAGGGAGAAAGGAATAGGGAAAAATGCAAGGTTTTTGAACAAGGGTCACTGGGTCTATGGATACTGACCAATTCCCATGCATAAGATTTCGTATAATCCCTCTACAAATAGAATTCATGAAGAATATGAAGAATATTCTTCAAGTAGTGTCATTTTTCATCTTTGTATCTTGAGCACTTTTCACTATAGGTATTTAATAAAATTTTTGGTTAATTGAAACAAGTATGAATGTGCTGAACACAGTGTAACCTTGTCTTGATAATTTGGAATTATAAACATTGCTTCTGTAATACAGAAGGACCCTAACAGGCTACTGAGGAACTATGGAGCTATGTTTCCCTATATAATAATGGCCTCAAGCAGTTTTTTTAATTATTCTAACCTTTAATGGGTTTTGGTTTGTTTATTTCCCTCCTCAGATGATGGTAGTGTCAAGAAGACCACTGACTGGGTAACAAGATAACCAAGGCTGTTAAAATTATGTAAAAAGAAATAGTAAACAGGTTCTGAGTAAGACTATGGACAAGGTGCTTAAGTTTTAGTACATGGATATCCTGACATCTATTTTGATTGCTCAAAGACCTTTTACTTTCTTCCTGATTCTCAGCCCTGAGGTTGCTAGATAAGTGAACTCCAAATAAAAGAGGTCCTGCTATATATTACTAATTTGGTCTCCATTACTTACTGTTCCAATTAAATTGATGGATGGGAAAAGTTCAATAATTGTGTTTTCAAATCATCTTTAGCTTTAATATAGAGAAGTATGCTAATTTACTTGAATAATTACAAGTATGACAAAAATCCTTTTTCAGGAACATGCTGATTCTACTGGTCTAAAAAATAACAAATATTTGTAGTAACAGCAACTTGTCTTAAAGGTTAGTTAACTTATAAGTTACTACAATAATATAAACAAACAAAAACACTAAAAGGCACAGAACTCAGACAATCTTAGTCCCAGAAGAACATTCCCTCATCTCAGTATAAGGACAAGGTTTTATAAATGTATAACATTACTACCAGGTGGGTCATTTTGTGGGTCACTTCTGCTTAACTGGGTTTTTCTTCTGTTTCTGTTTTTTGGTTTTTTTTTAAACAAGAGATAGGTTAATACTGTAGAGAAATCGATCCAGGAATCAGGAAAAATAAATCAGACATAAAAAAATCAACCTTGATACTTAAAAAAAAAAGAAGACATCAATACATTTTTAAAAGAACTAGTTATGAGGCAACTACATAGCTCAAAGGATTGAGATCCAGGCCTAGAGATGTTACAGGTCATGAGTTCAAACCTGACCTCAGATACTTCTTAGTTATCTGGGAAAGTTACCTGGGAAAGTCACTTAACCTCCACTGCCTAATCCTCACTGCTCTTCTGCCTTAGAACCAATACATAGTATTGATTCCAATATGAAAGGTAAAGATTTTTTTTTTAAAAAGGAACTAGTTAAAAGTATCAGTGAAAATTCACTAAGTGTAATTATCACTATGTAAGAAGTGAACATTGATGCTATAGGTTATTTGTTTTAAGCCAGTGGTTTTAGAAGTTGTTACAAATGGCTATTGCAAATGTTGTTACAATTTTTTTAACAACATTGTTACATATGTTAACTGTTTTAAAAATTCGCTGTCATCTCTTGGGAGAAAAGGGCCAGAATGGCTAGAACCAGCCTGAGACAAAGAACCTCCAGCCAGTAGCCTGGCTTCTTAACACACAAATAATAAAGGGGCAGACTCACAGGTAGAATACTGAAATACTTCCTATAATCTTTAAAGGGAAGAGACTGAGAAGGTATTTTTGATAAGAAGGATCAGAAAGAAGTAATTCCTCAGTCCAGGAGAGTATCATACTAATAATTATTTATGGGATATATTTCTGTAAGCTGTGTTCTCTGTTTTTATTTAGGAAAGATTTCTGGCATCTAGCCCAATCTTAGAAATTCAATAGAAATTTACAAAACACCTACTATGTGCAAGTCAATGTATTAGGTGTTGGGCAAACAGAGGGAAAAATTGAGACAATCTTTTCCCTAGAGGAAAATACATACTGCATTCTAAATACTATCTTAGACCAAAGTCAAATGAGACAAAACAATTTTTAAACTATCCTTAGTATATACATAAGCATATGTATATTCACACACACAACAGAGCAGCACCATTTTTGTTAGTAGAGAGACAAAACACAATTCCTTCCAAATGAGTTTTGTCTGCTATTCCTAACCAAAATCAGTCACCTAAAAATATTCTGTTGAATATCTTCCTTAGTTGCAAATTTTAAGTGAGGGTGGACTTGACTATTAGAAAAGTTAAAAGCAATTTGAAACCAAGTGTATTGAAATTGAGTCAGTGACCATCTAGGCAAAACATAAGGTTTTGACTAAATCAATGAGGCCAATTTTCTGCATGACCTCTAAACCAATTCTACAGACAATTCCAAGATTACAAAACTGTTTTAAGCAATGAACACTATCTTCAGAATACTAACTACCTCCCAAAAGAAGTTGATTGTTGTCCTTCATACTCAGAGGACCATTTCACTCAAGCATAAATTGATGAGATACCAATGCACAGTTGTCAGTCTCACTCTCTTCCGAAGTCATCGAAGTCCAGTGGCAAGATAAAAATAAAGACAACTAGTAATGGCTCAGGATACAGTGGATAACCTTGGCTTCTTCGATATCTAACCAAGCTCTAAGCACTCCATAGCCCCCACTTCCACTGCCTTCATGGCTGTTGAAAGAAACTGTTTTCATCTGTCCCTTTCATCAGAGGAAGTCTTCACATGCCTGGGGCAGAAATCCCCCTAACTCACCACAGGTGTATGGAGTCTTCAGGGAAGACTAATTAATACCTCTGGCGTGAGGATATGCTTACCCTTTTTCAGGGCTAGTCATCTTCCTTTGAAGATGGTGGCCACACCACAGTAAACTGTCTTGGCAGAAAAGCTAACCCAGGTTAAGAATAACCAACAGGAATAAAACCCAAAAGTCCCCAAAAGGTACGTATACAATGTTTTACTAGATTAGATGTATCAACAAGCATCTATTAAGCACCTACTATGCGCCACAAACTGTACTAAGTTTTGTGGATACAAAATAAAAAGACAAAAAACACACCTCATACTCCTTGCCTTTAGAATCTAATGGGGAAAACAGCATGCAAAAAAAAAATCATACAAAGATAAAGACGGGATAAACTGAAAATAATCTCAGAGAGAAGGCATAAGCATTAGGACTAGAAAGCCTTGCTGGAAGAAAGTAAAATTTTAGCTGAGACTTGAAAGAAGCAAGAGTATCCAGGAGTTGGAATAAGAGAGTTTCCAGTGAAAAGGCATGTATTTGAAAGATGAAGTGACTTACGGGAGGAACAAAAAGTCAGCCAGTAACAAGGGATCACAGAATATGTGGAAGGGAATAAAGAGTACGAAGATGGGAAAGATCCAAAGGGATCAGATTGCAAAGTTTTGAAACTCAGAGATTTCATATTTAAGGAGCCAGTGAATTTAATTGAATAAAGGGGTGACATGGTCAGATCTGAACTTCAGCAAGATTACTTTGACAACAGAATGAGGTAGGGACTGGACTGAGAAGACATTTTGGCAGGAAGACCAACCAGAATGCTATTGCAATAGTATGAATGTGAGGTAATAAAAGCTGCACCAGGATGGCAACAGTGTCAGACAAAAAGTAGACATCACAAGTGATGGATATGGACAAGTGACAAAGAGTAAGAAGTTGAGAATGATACCTAGATTGCTAGCCAGAGTGAATGGAAGAATTGCATCTTCAATGATAATAGGGAAGTTAGGAAGAAGGGTGGATTTGGGGGGAAAGATGAGGTATGTTTTAGTCATGATGACCTTAAGCTGTCTACAAGTTTTCTAGTTTGGGATATCCAAAAGGCATTTAGAGACATAAGATTAGCGATAAGTATAGAAGGATAAAAGGGGACCCAGGACAGTGCCCTGAGTGGCACTCAAAGTTAACATGAGAAACCCCTTCAGATTTCATCCGGTAAGAAGACTGAAATAAAAGTTAGGATGAAAACTAGGAAAGTGAAAAAAATATATATCCAGGAGAAGGTGATCAACTGCAGAAATGTCAAGAAGGATGAAGAATGAGAAAAAGTCATTAGATCTGGCAATTAATAGACCATTGGTAACTTTGAAGAGAGTGATTTCATTTGAATTATGAGTCTGAAAGTCAGATTTCAAGAAGATACAAAGAGAATGAGAAGAAAGAAAGTGGAGACACCTACAATAGATGACCTTTTCAAGTATAGTCACAAAAAGAAGAGAGATGCAGGTCAACAGCTAACAGGGTTGGAAGTAACAAGTGAGGTTTTTTGATGGGGGAGACATGAGTGTATTTATAGGCAAAAGGAAAGTAGCCAGTAGATGAGAATAGTTTTTGAAAATTAGTGAAAAAAAGAAAAACAGAAGGTGAAATCTACTGAAGAAGATGAAATAAACTGAGATCATTTATTCATGTAGATGGTTTGCCTAAGCAAGAAGAAGGGCCACCTCTTCATGTGACACGGGGGTGAAGAAATCAGGGAAAAGGCATCTGAATGATGTAAGATGGGGGAGGGGAAAGAAGAAATTTTTTTCAGTAAAATATGTGTGAGGAAAAGAAGAACCATAGGAAGTTTGAGGAAGGATGAAAAGGTTTGGAAAAGCTGCTATGGTAAGTGGAATAGTAAAATGATTATGGAGGTACAAAAGAATTCTATATTACCAAAATTTGAGCTTTTATTTCACATTAACACCATAGAAGCACCACGAATTTAATTCCCTAGGATAAATATCCATTAGTAACAGTGACTTGAACATGGAGTAGGTGCTTTAAAAATGTTTGCTTAATTGAACAGATATATGCACTTTTTCTGTAGACTTTTTCTATCCAGGCTAGCCCCTGAATACAGTACTTGAATTTCCTCCACTACACCACACTATGCCCCTTCAATTCTCATAGGGCCAGATGTCATACCTGTTTTATGCTTTTTTGGTTGTTTTTGAGGAGGGAGGGGAGAGAAAAGAAGGGAGCTCACTTCATCTCACTTTCCTTTTTTTTTTTTTTTTTTTTTTTAAACCCTTACCCTTCTGTCTTAGACTCCGTATCACTTCCAAGGAAGAACAGTCCAGGCTAGGCAGTTGGAGTTAAGTGACCTGCCCAGGATCAAATGCACAAGTAGGAAATGTGTGAAGCCAATTTTGAACCCAGGATCTTGTGTATCTAAGCCACTGAGCCACCTAACTACCTACTTCACCTCACTTTCTACAGGACCCCTTAAACCAATGTTTAAGAAGATATTTTTTCTTGCCAGAAATCATGATTCCCATAACATAATATACTGGAGTTTGAATCTTGATTTTTGTCATTTATTTGCAGTGTAACTCTTTCTCTAGTCCCATAACTTCTTGACACAATCAGCTGTTTTAATGCTAAAATGAGAATATGTAACAACTTAGCAACTATAAAATGCCACATACATGTGAGTTATTAAGTAACCAGAAGAGACTAATGCATTTATTTCAAAAATAATTATTTCCAATAATAAGAGGCAAAACAAGTGGTCAAAAATGAAAGCAGAAAATATGAAACTAAATATAAACATAAATGACAAAAGTAAATACTATAAAAGTTAAGTATAGATATTCTCTTACAAATCCTTACATTTCTACATATCCTATAGATAATGCAAAAAACATACAAGTCTTCCTTTTTAGATGTTTTAATACATGAAAGTAAATAAATTTTGGTCTCCCAAAATATTTCTGTTTTTTAACCTTGAATCTTTAAGGGAGTACATTCAGAGTGTTATCTGATGATGTGGTGCTATGAACCAGGAAGGGAAAGTTATCACCTTTATAGTTTTCCTAGCTCATAATTGTTATATGCAAACAACCTAAAAGAAATGTTGATGTACATTACTCAAGTCTATGATACAAAATTAATAGTTTTATATATAGAAAATTAGGTAAAATATCTATTTTCAAATCCTGCCTCTGCCCTTTACCACCTATATGAGTTTGGGTAAGTAAACTCTCTGGTTCTCAATTTCCACCTCTATAAAATGAGAGTTGGTTTGGATAGTTTCTAAAGTCTCCTTCAGCTTTAAATCCTGGGATTCCATGAATAACCCAACAACTCACTGAGATATATCCCACAGGAAATAATACTCTAAGAAAGGGGAAGAGGGAGGCAATGCCTAGAGTGAAAGCACAATGAGAAGTACAAAGAAAATATTTAAGGAATACAAAAGAGAGAGAGATGATTTGTATTTGGGGGGCAAAGGGAAGGTTACCAAAGAAGGCTTCAAAGAGAATGTGGCATTTGAGCTATAACTATGAAAGGAATAAGCAGGTGCTGGGGAAGAAGGGCATTTTCCATTAAAAAGGATAAGCAAATGGGGCAGCTGGGTAGCTCAGTAAATTGAGAGCCAGGCCTAGAGACCAGAGGTCCTAGGTTCAAATCCGGCCTCAGACACTTCCCAGCTGTGTGACCCTGGGCAAGTCACTTGACCCCCATTGCCTACCCTTGCCACTCTTCCACCTATAAGTCAATACACAGAAGTTAAGGGTTTAAAACTAAAAAAAAAAAAAAAAAAAAAAAAAAAAAAAAAAGGATAAGCAAAAACATTTATTCATGAAAACATATGGAAACATTAGAGATTTAGTATAATGTGTTAATATAGGCAGAATAATATAATCTAAAAACTATATTCTCTATTTTGATCTATAGGCATAGTAGTTAAAAGATAGTTTCTATCCTTCTGTTTACTATCTCACCTCTACTATAAATAAATAAGGGTTGTACCAAACTGCTTCAGGATGTTTATCAACTGCCTATCAATATTATTACCAATAACAGCTTCAGTTTTACACATAACAATAATAAGAAAGGGTTGTACAAAAATATTCATAGCTGCACCCTTTGTGGTAGCAAAAAATTGGAAAATGAGGGGCTGTCCCTTGATTGGGGAATGGCTGAACAAATTGTGGTATAAGATGGTGATAGAATACTACTGTGCTGTAAGGAATGATGAACTTGAGGATTTCTCTATAAACCGGAAGAATCTCCAAGAACTGATGCAGAGTGAAATGAGCAGACCTAAGAGGACATTGTACACAGAGACATACACTGTGGTACATTAGAATATAATGGACTTCATTACTAGTAGCAACAAAATGATCCAGAACAATCCCAAGGGACTTGTGAAAAAGAATACTATCCACAATGAGAGAAAGAACTGTGGAAGTAGAAATACAGAAGAAAAACATATGACTTATCACTTGTTTATATGGGTACATGACTTGGGATTTTGGTTTCAAAAGACTGCTCTATTGCAAAAATGGATAATATGGAGATAGGTATTAAGTCATAACATTTGTATAAGCCAGTGGAATTGCTTGTCAGCTCTGGGAGTGGGGAGAAGAAAATATGTTATGTAAACATGGAAAAATATTTTTAAAAATAATAAATAATAAAATAAATAAATGAGCATAATCTATCTTGCGATAATATATTAATCTATTTATAGAGTTAGCATAAAAATGAAATGTGCTTAAGGGCTCATTAAAAAAAAAAAAAAGAAAGAACTGCCCACCTTCTGTAACAAAAAGAACTGTGAACAAAGTAGATGTCCATCAACTGGAGAATGACTAAATAAACTATAGTATTGTATAAATGGAGATTTTGAACCTTGGACTTCATCACCCATAAGTCCTTAATTTCCCTCAAATTCCCTTTAATCTCTCCTGCACCTCCACGTTTGTATGGTCACATTATTGTTTTATAGTTGGCTGTAACTCCTCCCTTTTTCTCTGGTTCCTGGAAGCGAGCTGGTTAGTACCTTTTAGTTAGTCTCTTTTGTTAGCGTATTATTAATAAAATATTTATATAATATTTAGTATTTTATATTAATTTTAATCTCCACAGTATATTAGTTTAACAAGAATATTACTATACCATAAAAATGAGTATGAAGAATACCTAGAAGCATGAAAACACTTACAGAAAGTGATGCAGCATGAAATAGCAGATAGAGGGGCAGCTAGGTATCCAAGTGGATAGAGCTCCAGGACAGAGTCAGTAGTGCCTAGGGTCAAAACCTGGCCTCATATATTTCCTAGCTGTGTGACCCTGGACAAGGTCTTAACTCTCTTCTGTCCTAGAATTCATACTCAGTATCGATTCTAAGACAGAAGGTAAAGGTTTAAAAAAAAAATAGTATATAGAATGCTGGACTCAGAATTAGAAAGTCTTGTGTTCAAATTCCCCTTAGATACATACTAGCTGGGGAAATCACTTAATCTTTCTGTTCCTTGGTTTCCTAAACTGTAAAATGAAAGAGTTAGTCTTGATGGCCTCTACTGTCCTGCCAGCTCTAAATCTTCGATACTATGATCCAAAAGCAAGTTAAGAAGAATGAGAAAAACAATATACAGAATACTACAAATGTGGAAATAATAACAATAAAATCAAAATTCTATGTAATTATAAAAATCAAGTTTGGTTCTGAAGAAGAGAAATAAGAACTCTTTACAAAGATTGAGGATTATAGGTATGTAACACTACACACATGTACTCAGTTTGTGTATTGATTAGTTCTGTTGAACTACTTTGGGGAGTTATCTTGTTTTTGTTTTGAGCTCTTTCTTTTTTATTCTTTATTATAAAAAAGGGCTCAGAATGGGGGAGGGATATATTGGGAAATGATGGTGAAATGAGCCCCCCAAAAAAGATAGATAGATAGGTAGGTAAGTAGGTAGGTAGATGGTAAGTAGGTAAGTCGATATTAAACCCTTACTTTCTTTCTTAGTATCAATGTTAAAACAATAGAGTGGAAAGGCAGTCAGGGTTAAGTGACTTGTCCAGGGTCACAAAGCTAGGAAGTACCTGAAACTAGATTTGAACTGAGGTCCTCAAAACTCAAGGCCTGGTGCTCTACCTACTGTTTGCCTAGCTGCTCCAAAAAAAAAAAAAAAAAAAAAAAAAAAAAATATATATATATATATATATATATATGTATATATGTATATGTGTATGTATATGTATATGTATGTACATATGTATGTATATGTGTATGTATTTTAAAGATGTGTATTTATACATATATGTGCATGTATATGTTTCACTTACCAAATAAAAAAGATAGATAGCTGCCAATTATTTTCCTCTCAAAAGTGGCACTCAAACTCAAAAAAGATTTAAACAGTCTTGTGGTTGTGTTACATACTTCTTTCCCAAAACACTGGGTATCTGAAATTTCTACATAATGTTATAATCATCCTACTCATGGTTTATAAAGTGAATAAGTGATATCTATCTAAAAGTCTAGTTTTTCATAGAAACAAGTTACCAAATATACAAATACATTGTATGAAGTTCATATACCCTAGTATTTACTTTTAACTTTGTAACTCATCCTTGTTACAGAAATGCAACATGAAGGAAAGTTTTTAGTAGTAATTATTTTAAAACCTCTAGCTTCCAGAATTTTGTTACTAGATTGCCAGTTTATTAATCAAAGCAAAATCAAAAGTGAGTCAATTTGATACAAATGGCTACTGACATGGTAACAAAAGACTTTATGAGTGGAGGTAAACTTCAGATACAGTTATCTCTCACCTTTAAAACAACAACAAAAAAGTATGGTTCCTGTAAATATAATGATTCTCCTACAGGGTAGTTTAAAATAACTCCTCTGACTATTATGATCTTTAAGTTAGGCAATTTATGTGATTACATATAATAATATGTCCAAAGCCTAAACTGAATACTTTAGCAAAAGTTCAAAATATTATCTTCAAAATATAATTCTATGATTAATTCTAAGATTTTTGAAGTTGATGTTTATGCCTAAATCAAATGACAGCTATTGATGGAATTCTGTACACTAAATGTAATGTATCAAATCTTACTTTTCAATGCCGCACCTTAGAGTATTACAATATAAATAGTTTATTGAAACAAAAGATATATAGTCTTTAGAAATAAGTCTACTAAATGTACATGTCTAGTGTAAAGAGTTCATCTACTCTGACAGCTTGCTTCTTCAGTTAACCCTGGCAAAAAAAAAGAAAAAAATTTTTAGTACTTACCAAGGTTACCACACAACCATTGAGTATATACCCAAGCAGTCATAGGCAACATTATCTGTATCAGTATCTTTCAATATCCATATTTACATAATTATCCATTTAAGGAAATAAAATGTCACTTACTAAGAACCTCTGTCTATTCAAAAGTCATGGCCTGGACAATTTTGAGCTGCATCAGAAACTTTAAACAAATCATCTAACAACTATATAATTTTACCAAATTATTCAGTTGATGGGAGTTTTCCCACAATCAGAATAAGAAATAATAGTATTTCCCTTCTTTTCTCAATAGTAAGAGTCAAAGTCATCAAATAAGGAAAGATTTCATTAGCACCTTATACTGACAGAGACCAATATTAATTATTATTTGAATTAACCTCTGAGCCATGGTTTTCATCAGTACTCAGAAAAGACAGGGACAATTTCTAATTACATTCCACCCTCATTATAAGTCACTAGGCTGCAAAGCTGTATCTGATGAGACTGCTACACTTTGCCTTGAAACTACTTTGGACTCCATTATAAATCTTCTCATATCACCCACCTAGTAACAGAGAATACACCAGTTTGCACAAAGAGTATTTCCCTGGGATTCATACATTTTTTACATTTTAATTGAGAACCTAGTATTATTGTAAATAAACTATTTAATGGAAGTCTTTATCTTATCAATGATTACAAAGTAGAAGGCAAAGAAGGGCTCAATATTAATGTTTTACTGGGGTTTTTTTAGGTTAAGTTGGACTGTTAAACTCATTTGTTTTACTTCATTCATCAACTTGACCACAGTGATAATGGTAATCTTGGCAATAATTTTAAGGGACTACAATATTTTTCTGCTAAAACAAAAAAAATGACACTTTAAACAGTTTATGCTGTAATTGAATATAAAGTTGAACCACAAGCTGGTGATGTTTTTCACCCCATCATTCAATATTTCAGTTGAAGCTATTTTAACTTCTTCCTACTCTTAGAATACACAGGTCATCTTTAAATCTAAAAGGCTACAGACTAATCAACCATGACACAAATCTTCCTAGCTACAATACCACAGGATTACTGAACTAATTATGGCATTATGTAAATTGTAACAATGTTTCAATGGGTTAGGAGTAAAGAAAAAGATCTGTGAAATTCAGAAACATAAAAAATTATTTTTAATTTACATGTACATTTATATATACATATAAATATACAGAAACACTATTCTGATAACATTCAAGACCATTTTATCCAAATTCACAGGTATAATTATATAGGTGAGGGAGGAAGGCATTCTAACAATAACATTAAGTTCCCCTACCATAAATCCTAGGATTGACTCTGGGTTCTTAAAAGCTATCCAGAAGAGCATAAGGTCTGATAGGTCCTACTAGGCTAGAAAGACACAACTCTGTTAATTCTGAGAGACTCAGCACAAGAAAGAGAGCAAGTGGGTGGTGATTTTCGGTGTGGAAAAAAAATAGCTCATTGAAGATTGTTTCTAAGATTCTTGGAATTCTAATAAATGAACTTTAGACTGAGAGCCCTACTTGGACTATTGAACTAAATATCACTTGCATGTCACTGGCATGTGGGCAGAATGATCTTAATCTTTGGAAAAAAATCTAATGTTTTACCTAATTAATGTAGACAAGCTATCAAGCCAATAGGGCCTGACCATTCCACTGAGCTATGGCTGTATAACTGACTGTAACCAGGTATCATTCTAGCAGCCTTGGATGAATTAGTAATAATTGAAGCTAAATATATTTAGTTTATAATTAAATGCTTGCTACCACCACATATGGATTTTTGCCCATGTGGTCTACAACTAGAAAGTCTAGATGGTCCCGGGTTAAGATGGCAGCAAAGTAAAAAGCAGCTGCTTAACCTCTCCTAACCCACACATATAGGACTCCTCAAGAAGACATAAAAACAAATCCAGATGAACAAAGGGACCCCAAAACAGGGCACAGCATTGAAGGTACGTGGGATCGGGGCATTTCCATGCTATAAGGGGGTGAAATAGCTCTCACTAAAACACAATCTGAGCAACCCCCTTCCCCCCACACCACCTACAGGGCAAAAGGCAGCACACAAAAGAGTTAGAGCAAATTTGGGGCACCCATTAAGGCCTTGGCAGCTACCTGGGGTCACCAGGGCCTGTTCCTGAGAGCAGCAAGACCCCAAGAGGCTAAAGAACGCATGGACTTTGAACAGAGACCCTGAGAGCAGGCACAGTGACAGCTGCAGACTGGGATTCTGAGTGCAGGTGCGGACCTTGGGTGGGGACCCAGTGCAGAGGGGTGTATGACTGTGGAAGCAGCACCCTGACACTGTTAAAGGAGCTTCAGGCAGAGGAACAAGCAAGGGGACCACCAGGAGGCTTGACCCTGAGAACAACTAAACCTGAAACCTCAGGAGCCTAAAGAGCACAGACAGACACTGGGCGTGAGGATAAAGCTGAGAGGGCACACGGCTCACAATGGCAAGCCAGAGACAAGAACCCCAGAAGAGAAAGATCAAGAAGAAATCTTTAACATTCGACAACTTTTACACAGAAAAAATCCAGACAACAGAGCAAACGGCAGAGGAGAACAAACAAGTAATCACATCCAAACCTTCCCAAAAAAATGAAAACTGGTCACAAGCTATTGAAGAGTTCAAATCTGAGATTATGAGAAAGATGGTAGAGAACTGGCAAGAAAATAACAGTTTAAAAGGCAGAATTTCACAATTAGAAAGTGAGGCTCAGAAATCAAATGAATTGATAAGCAAATTGAAGGCCAGAAATGACCAGCTGGAAGCCTTGAAGAACCAAACAGACCAGATTCAAAAGGAAAACCAAAAGATTATAGCCGAAAACCAGTCTCTAAAGGCTAGAATTAGGCAATTAGAAAAAGATGCCCCCAAATCAAAAGAATTGATAAGCAAATTGGAGACCAAAATCAAGCAGCTGGAAAACAGGATAGACCAAATCGAAAAGAAAAATCAAAAGATTATAGCAGAAAACCAATCTCTAAAGACAAGGATTGGGCAAGTAGAAGCCAATGATCTCTCAAGACAACAAGAACAAATAAAGGAAAGTCAAAAGACTGATAAAATAGAAGAAAACATGAAATATATCACTGAGAAATTGACAGATCAAGAAAACAGGTCTAGAAGAGATAATCTGAGAATCATTGGTCTTCCTGAAAAAGCAGAAATTAATAGAAATTTGGACTCCATATTAAAGGAAATTATTCAGCAAAATTGCCCTGAAGTTCTACAAGACGGCAATATAGACACTGAAAGGATCCATAGATCGTCCTCTACAGTAAACCCTGAAAAGATAACCCTCAGGAATATAATAGTCAAATTCAAGAGCTTCCAAGTAAAAGAAAAAATTTTACAAGAAGCCAGAAAAAGACAATTCAGATATCAAAGAGCACCAAACAGGATCACATAGGATCTGGCAGCCTCCACACTACAAGACCGCAAGGCTTGGAATATGATATTCAGAAAGGCAAGAGAACTGGGTCTACAACCAGAGATCACCTACCCATCAAAATTGACTATATACTTCCAGGGGAAAGTATGGGCATTCAACAAGATAGAAGATTTCCAAGTATTTGCACAGAAAAAACCAGGACTAAATGGAAAGTTTGATATCCAACCACAAAAACCAAGAGAAACATGAAAAGGTAAATAAGAAACAGAGGGGAAAGAAAACTTTTTTATTTTTAAATTTGCCTTTTTAAGGGCTTCAATAAGATCTAATTATTTGTATTCCTATATGGAGAAATGTTACGTATAATTCTCTGTAGTGAACTCTATTCACTATTATGGTATCCACTATTATAGTAATTAGAAGAATTATTCACAGGGAGAGGTTGGAGTACTAAATGGTCTACGATGATAAGGGGGTGGGTGGGAAAGATGGGGGTGAATAGTAAAGAACAAGAGAAACTTGAATGATTAAGAAAAATAGGATATTCTCTTACACACAAAGAGGGCACGGGAAGGGGAGGGGATGAATACTATTATAAGAAGGAGAGGAAGAGAGCATTAAGAGGTAATATTTAAATCTTACTTCTCAGTGGAATTAACCCTGAGAGGGAAGAGTAGCTATAGCCATTGAGATATAAAACTCTATCTAACCCTACTGAGAAAGTCAGAAGGGATAAACCAAGGGGAGCAGAGGAGTGGGGAGGTCAAAAAAGAGGAGAGGAGAAGAGGGAGGGAATTCATTAGGCCTTAAAAATAAAAAGAGGGGAATAACAAGGGAAGGGGTAGAAAGGATAGTAAACCAAGGGAGGGGCCAAGGGTTACTGGTTTAAAACAAATCACTGGTTTAAAAGGAAATAGCCTAAGAAGAAGGGGTAGAACTAAGAGAGGATACCAAAATGTTAGGGAATACACAACTGATAATTATAACTCTGAATGTGAATGGGATGATTGATTATACTAAATTAAAAAGCTTTTGTACAAACAAAAACAAAGCAACCAAAATCAGAAGGGAAACAACAAATTGGGAAAAAATCTTTATAACAAAAAACTCTGACAGGGGTCTAATTACTCAAATATACAAGGAGTTAAATCAATTGCATAAAAAATCAAGCCATTCCCCAATGGATAAATGGGCAAGGGACATGAATAGGCAATTTTCAGATAAAGAAATCAAAACTATCAATAAGCACATGAGAAAGTGCTCTAAATCTCTAATAATTAAGAGAAATGCAAATCAAAACAACTCTGACGTATCACCTCACACCTAGCAGATTGGCTAAAATAAAAGAAGGGGAGAGTAATGAATGCTGGAGGGGATGTGGCAAAATTGGGACATTAATGCATTGCTGGTGGAGTTGTGAATTGATCCAACCATTATGGATGGCAATTTGGAACTACGCTCAAAGGGCTATAAAAGATTGCCTGCCCTTTGATCCAGCCATACCATTGTTGGGTCTGTACCCCAAAGAAACCATAGATAAGCAGACTTGTATGAAAATATTTATAGACACAATTTTTGTGGTGGCAAAAAACTGGAAAACAAGGGTATGCCCTTCTATTGGGGAATGGCTGAACAAAGTATGGTATATGCTGGTGATGGAATACTATTGTGCTCAAAGGAATAATAAACTGGAGGAATTCCATGTGAACTGGAAAGACCTCCAGGAATTGATGCAGAGCAAAAGGAGCAGAGCCAGAAGAACGTTGTACACAGAGACCAATACACTGTGGTAAAATAGAATGTAATGGACTTCTGTACTAGAAGCAATGCAAAGATCCATAACAATTCTGAGGGACTTATGGAAAAGAACGCTACCCACATTCAGAAGAAGAACTGCAGGAGAGGAAACACAGAAGAAAAGCAACTTGAACACATGGGTTGAGGCGGACATGATTGGGGATGTAGACCCAAAACTACCACACCAATGCAACTATCAACAATTTGGAAATAAGTCTTGATTGATGACACATGTTAAAACCAGGGGAAATGCGCATCAGCTATGGGGGGGATGAGGTAGGAGATGGGGGGGTGAAGGGGAAAGTAAGAACATGAATCATGTAACCATGATAACTTTTCTAAAAAATAAAAATTATTTAAAAAAAAGAAAGTCTAGATGCCCTTGAATTAAAACATATAAAATTCATAATGGTTATGGTGAAAACATGACCTAAACTCATTCTCCATGAAGTCAGACAAACCACTGGTTTTAGACTTGACTTCTCTCAGTGTATAAGAGTATTTATTCTAAGAACATATGAAACATCTGGGCACTGTTTTATGACAGTTTAAGAAACTGAACCTTGTTCTTTAACTGAAAGATATCACCATTATAAAGACCTAAATATATATATGTATAACATAATATACTAGTAAAATGGACTACTAAGCATGTTAAAATGTACTTTGTATTTGTATTTTGTACTATTTGTATAAATCTCATGGAGTACTCACTTCTCAGGGATTATCCCCACCACACACAACTCAAAAATACACTATAAGTTGGGTCCCTAAGAGTTAGTTTCCCAGTGGAATGACTATACCTATTATTCAAATGCCCAGGGCACTTTTTGATACACATTCTCAAAATTCATGACTGCTACAGGTACATTTATTCTTAATAATCAGTCAAAAAAACATAATTAGATCAAAGTGAAAGTATTTGCTGAAACAGTACAGTAAGAACAAGAATAAGCAAACATTTCCCCTATAAACCAAAAGTATATCTTCCTACAAATATACTCCACACCAACCGGGAGAGTGGGCCCAAACTAAGAATATTCTAGTAGTGATCATACATGTAAGGAAGACATCTCACTCAAGGCATTCAAGGCAACACATACTTCTCACACTCTAAGGCCCCAATGTCCGTTCTCTTTTTATCTTCATGCTGCTCTCCTCTAGTAATAGTATCTCTTCTGGGTCGACTGTTTATTTGAGCTCTTTGGGCCTCCTCCTCTCAATTCTCTCTTCCATCTAAGGTTAGTCTCTCCTATGCTGCCAGAGGTCACACTCCTTGGAGCCAATTGTTATCGATTTTCTCTCCTTACTGGTTATGCTGTCTCCTACTGGGTGAGAAGCTCTGCTGCAAGACCCTATGGCTTGGATAGAGGGAGGAAAGGAGAGAAAGAGAAAAAGAGAAAGTGGGAGGGGAGGAAGACAAGAAGGAAGAAAAAAAGATAGAGACCCCTAATAGAGATCATATTCACAAAGTTGCAGTTATCTGCCTAGATTCTCTGCTGACTTCAGTTCTATTGAACTTAGAATTAGGAGTGGGGCACTAGGGGTGTGATTTTCAGACAGTCCGTATGAGCTACCTTGTAACTTTTCAGGGCAACAAGGAGGTACAAGAGCAACTAGGTGGTATAGTGGATAGAGTGTCAGGCCTGGAGTCATGAAGATTCATCTTCCTAATTCCTAAGTTCAAATCTGGCCTCATATATTTACTAACTGTGTGACCCTGGGTAAGTCATTAACTGTGTTACCCTTGGTTTTCTCTTTTGTAAAATGAGCTAGAGAAAGGAAACTACTCTAGTATCTCTGCTGAGAACATCCCAAAAAGTAGTCATGAGGAGTCAGACACAACTAAATGACAATAAAAAAACAATTTTCAAACCAAAATATCCCTCTCTGGCCATCATTCCTCTATATGTGTTTTCTCCTCCTGTTAGAATATTAGCTCCTTACAGAAAAAAATCTCAGGTTTTTCATTAGTATCACCATTTCTTAGCAGAATCAGAATCAATAAACACTAAATATTCAGGCATAAGCACTAGGGATGCAAAGAAAGGCATGACAGTATCTGCTCTCAAGGAACTCAGAATCTAATAGGAAAAGACTAAAAAGAAGAAAGGGAAAGGGGATTAATGAAATCTAGCAGCCAGGGTGGGAAATGTTCTAAGGAGGTATGATCTGAGGTGGAGGATTGGGAGGAGCTTTCCAGTGTCTAAACACTGCTTCGAAGGAAGGGACCCTAAGGCAGTGCTATGAGTTTCAGAGTTGATTTTCATTTTGAAGGATAATGAATTTCTGGAGGTCATGAAATCTAGGAAAGCAGCTGGGTGGGAAATGATGCAAGTGCCAAACACATTGCTTGATACATAGTAAAGGAATGTTGTTGAATCATTTCAGTTGTGCCCAACTCTCTGTGACCCCATTTAGGATTTTCTTGGAGTGGTTTGCCATTTCCTTCTGCAGCTCATTTTACAGATGGGGAACTGAGGCAAATAGGGTTAAATGACTTGCCCAGGGCCACGCTGTTTATAAGTGTCTGAAGCACAACTCTAACTTGAGTCCTCCTGACTCCAGAGCCAATGCTCTATCCATTAAACCACCTAGTTGCCCAGGAAATACAAAATCAATGCTTGATCATTCATTCATTTATTCATTCCATAAGGTTGGATAGCTTCGATTTTTTCTTGTTTGTTTTTCAAACAATGAACTCTTCTTCCAAACAGGCTTATCTTAGACACAATCATCTTTCCTATCAACCAAGTTTTTGAAAAAAGCAAGTCTTTTACTATCACCCTTAACTTACCTCTCTCAGGTATCCCATATAGCCATTCATTTGCCAAATGTTATTTCTCTTTTCATAACATCTCTCAACATACACAACCATTAGCACTCTGGTGGTAGCTTTCATTACCACTCACCTGGACTTTTATAATAGTCTCCTTTTGGTCTCCCTATCTCATGTCTCTCTCCACTACAATCTATTAGCTACATGGCCAGCAAAATACTTTCCTAAAACAAAAATATAATCAGTGATTCACTATTGTCTCTAGAATCATATCTAAATTTCTCTATTTGACATTTAAGTCTTTTTTACAATCTGGCCGCATCCTAAGCCATACCTGACATACTTGCTTTTCCTACACATATAACATACTTTTCCTGGCTTGGCTTTCCTTCCCCCTGGTTTCTACCTCCATCCTTCAAAATTCACTTCTTCCTCTAGGAATCCCTCAGTGGCTTCCAACTTTGGCTCAAGTGCCATTTCCTACATGAAATCCTTCCTGATCATTCATTTTGCATATACTTATATATGCTCAAGCTGCCTCCATCATAAGAATGTAAACTCCTTGAAGCCAGAAGTTGCTTCACGTTTATCTTTAAATCCTTAGCACTTAGTAGTGCAGCAATACTGGATTACTCAACAACCCTGAAATATTCCCTAAATTTTCAAAATAAAAGTGTCTACTCATTGTCCCTCCCCCCTACAATGTCCTTCCTCAGTTCCCACTGATCCCTTCAAGGTGCAGTTTAAATGCCAAACATTGTCTGCAAAGCCTTCCCTCCTTTACCCCAAGCAAGAAATCATTTCTTTCCTCCTTGGTATTCTCATGCCACATTTTTTTGTACTTTAACTATAATACAAGAATGTGAAAGTTTATTATCTATATCTATTTGTCTTCTTTTCTCTACTAAATTATTAACTTTGTGTGGGCACAGGTGATGTAGTAATCACCACAGAGTTCTAACAGTGCCTTACATATAAGAGACTTCCTGAGTTTGTTGGATGAATTAATAATTCAATGAAGTAAAATATCTGAATTTATTGGCTTCAAGATCTATATCCAGGCTCAGTTATTATAACTAAAATTGTGATCTATAAATCTAGATTTTAAAATAATCACATTTCAACCCTTACTGACATGACAAAAAAGGGGGGGATTGAACAACTATCAAGTACATTGCTAGATTTAGCTAAAAAAGAAAAAGGTGAGGTGTTTCTTAGCAACTATAATTGAACTTTTTATCACCACAAGTTTGGAGTGCCATCTGTCAGTTCATAGGTAGAACACATCTGGACGATAAAAGGTTAACATTTGTTAATCTTCCATTTATCTTTAAATAGGTAAACAACTAATAAACTAAAAAAATGTCTCTACAAGTGAAAAGTAAGCTAATTATGAAACTCTATAAATATTGACTTTGAATAGTACAAAATACTTTTTTTAATAGAGGTTTTAAACCACATACAAAATAGGAAGCTAATGCTAAATAAATGACTACTTTGGACTTCATGTTTAAGATAAACATATCTAACACTTGCTTTTTTTAGTTAACTCTTTTAATTCTTGTACATGCTGATTATAATTATTTAGCATCTATGGCAATATTCTCAATTAACAAGATATTTAGAAACATAAAATTACCTAACAAATAGAGTACTATCAGCCAGTATTCTTTCATCAACTAAGTATTTCAAGGCACTTTTTTTTTACCATATTCTGTAGACAAATTGATTCTTGTATGTAGGAAATTCTAGTCAAACATAAAATATTCTAATAGAATAAATCTAATTATTTTTGCCAATTTTTCAAAAAGATTACCTGATATAAGAGGCATTATAGTAACTCACTGCTAAATATTTTAAAACATTTACTGAACACTAGCAAATATAAACAAGCATGTAATATGTAATTCATAATGATGCAATTACATATCTGAAAAGCCAAGATCTAAAGTCTATTGAAATATTTCATACAAACTAAATTGGAAAAATACATATATGAATTTTAGAATGTTTAATACAATGATTCCAGCAAGTAAACTTTTATCAGTAGAGAATGCTAGAGTTTGTTTACATTAAATGTTCCAAGTCATTTGATATTGTTCTTGTAAATTGTGGTAACCAACTAAGATCTGGAAATATCAACCAAAAACACTCAATTATTTTCCTCTTTTGGTGGAAGAGGTCTATGAAAAACTTTTCCCTTTGATTATTGCAAAGGAGCAAAAGAAGAATAAGACAGGTAAATGAATCTCCTTAATTCCCCTCTGTTGTGCTTCCCCACTACTTTTGATTTTCATTCTACCTCTTCATTTTAACTATATATCTCACCCAGTCAGAGTGGGGAATATTTTTTCCCTAGAGCTTTCTCACAGATCTATCAGCATGAATAATTTTTCCTAAAACTTTTCTCTTAATTTCACTATTTCTTCTAATGGTACTGCCATTTTTCTGGTTATTCATACTTCCCTAACCAACTTGTTCTCTATCCAATTATTTGCCAAGTCCCCTTGATTTTACCTCCAAAGCTTTTCCAGCTTTTAAACAACTATAAAAGTCCCTTGACCTTTATCACCCTAGTCAGAAATTACTTTTCCTCCTCAGACCTGGCATAGCAGGTTATCCATAGTTTTCTCCATTTATCATTTTCTATTTCAATCTATAGTTTATTTGGATAACAAAATCATAGACATAGATCTAGAAAGAGTCTTAGAGATTTTCCTAGTTTTTTGGTTCCCATTTAAATCAATAAACACTTATTAAGCATCTATTAAGGTACCATACTAAGTGCTGACATAACAAGAGAGAGAGAGAGAGAGAGAGAGAGAGAGAGAGAGAGAGAGAGAGAGAGAGAGAAAAGACAGCCCCTGTCTTCAAAGAGCTTACAATCTAATGAGGGAGACAATATGCAAATAAATATATGCAAAGCAAACTATATATAGGATAAACAGAAGGCAATGGAATTAAAAGGGGCTGCAGAAGGCTTCCTATAAAAGATAGAATTATATTTGGGATATGAAGGGAGCGAGAGCCCGGCAGGTCATCAGTCAAAGTGAAAGAGGGAGAGCATTCTAGGCCTGAGGGACAGGCTAGAGAAAATGCCAGGAGGCTAGAGATGGAGAGTTTTGTTCATGGATCAGTCAGGAGAACCAGTGTAACTAGATCAAAGAATATGTGTTAGGGAATAAAGTGTAAGGAAACTGGAAAGGTAAGGGGAGCTAGGTTAAGAAGGGCTTCGAATGTCAAACAGAGAATTTTGTATTTGCTCCTAAAGACAACAGGATGCCACTGGAGTTCGAGTTAGGGATGTAGGGAAGGCAATGAAACACAATCAGACTTGCACTTTAGGAATATCATGTTAGTGGTTGAATGGAGGCTGGAATTGAGTGGAGAGAGACTTGAAGTAGGCAGGCCCACCATTGGGCTATTGCGGTAGGACAGGCTTGAAGTGATATGGGCCAGCAATAGAGTAGTGGTGATGTCAGAGAAGAGAAGGGGGAATATTACAGACATTGCAAAGCTACTTGGATAGGCAATAGCAACAGATTGAAATGGAGAGTAAGAGAGTGAAGAATACACAAGACTACTAGGTTATGAACCTGAGGAACTGAGAAGATGGTGTTGCCCTCTACAATAATAGAGAAAGTAGGAGGCAGGGAGTGTTTAGTGGGGAAGATGAGTTCCATTTTAGATATAATTAGTTCATATCTAAACTATTCAGTTTCAGACATTCAGTTCAAGATGTTTAAAAGACAATTAGAGACGCATGTTTGGAGGTCAGCAGAAATACTAGATCAGAAAATGGAGATTTGAAAATAATTGGCATAGAGAGGATAATTAAACCCATGAGAGATGATAAGATCACCAAGTGAAGTAGTATTAAAAGAAAAGAAGACCCAGGGATATAGCCCTAAGGGGCATCTACAGTAAGAGGATAAGAACTGGAGGGGGATCTAGTAAAGGAGACAGAAAAGGAGCAGTCAAATGGGTAGGAAGAGAATGGAGAGAGTAGTGTCCCAAAAATTTAGAGAGAATAATATATCAAGGAAGAGAGTAGTTGACAGTATCAAAAGCTGCAAAGAGGTCAGGGAGAATAAAGATTGAGAAAAGAACATTGGATTTGGTAACATGGAGAGATGTTTCAGTGGAATGATAAAGTTAGAAGTCAAATTTTAAGTAGTTAAGATAAGAGTGAGAGGAGAGAAAGCAGAGGCATCTATCGTAGATGGCCTTTTCATAAAGAGTTTTGCTACAAAAGGCAAAAGAGACATTGGATGATAGTGGGGATAAAACCATGAAATAAGGGTTTTTTCAGAAAAGGGAAGACATGTTTGTAGACATTAGGAAATGAGTCAGTAGACAGGAAAAGATTGAAAATAAGTGAAAGAGTGGAGATGAAAGAAGGAGCAATCTGTAGGAGGAGACAGGGTAGAATGGGATCTCTTGAACAAGTAGAGTTAGCCACTTCATCATGTGAGACAAGGGTAATGGTGGAGCAAGTTGCAGAAACCATCTGAATGATAAGAAATGAGGAAAGAGGGGAGAAAGGGGGATTCACGGCAAATGGTCTCATTTTTTTTCTGTAAAATAAGAAGCAAGGGTCTTGGCAGGGAAAATAAGGGAAGAGAGGCCTAAGGATAAATGAAAAATTTTAGAAGTGCCACTGTGGAGAGTGGGATAGTGAGTTGATAAGGGAGTTACACAAGGAGTCTCAGATAAATTTACATAACAGATTTTTGTAGACCCAGTCAGAAAGGCTCCATGATTTTCTTCACCTTCATTCAGCAGCAAAGGCTATGAATGGTGGTAGTGGTCCAAAGCAGAAGCTTAGCTGGGCATAATCAATGATATGACAAGGCAGCTAGAGATTCAAGAACTTCTAAGGGGTTGACAATGAGAATCCAAGAAATCCCAATTACATTATATATTTTCTCATTCTGTGACATGCATGTCCACATTTGAAACAGTTTTAATTTGTTTCTGCACTCATTTGAAACCAGCATAATCATGTGCACAATTTTGGTGTTTGGACAACAATTAAATCAAACTGACCACTACTAAGAACAATGTGTTTTTATAGTTTCTCAACCTGTCATCAAATTGTTTTCAAACTGCCACAAGGATTTAACAATCAAATGCAAACCAATTCTCAACAGATGGCCAGATGCATACATTTATCCTCATTTGTGTTTTCTAATACTGCACCAGAGTAGCTCCTTCAATTTTCTGTTTCTCTGTAATCATACCTCATCAGCTATCTGATCACATGATTAAGATGTTTCAAAAAATTTTATCCTTGCAACACAAATATCAGACTGTTTAAAAAACATGATCATCAGGCATGCACATTACAAGCTATCATGTGGCTATCATGGACCATCATAAATGATCTACAAAAAAGTCTTAATTGCTTCTCTTTGCAGTTTTACAGCCATTTTCTGATTCAAACTTCTCTTCTGTTTATGCTACTATTCTTGTCAGTGATTCATTAGAATTTCTGTAAGACAATATGATGAATATGAAATATGTAGTGCATGATATGATAAACTGCCTATTGTCTCAGAAACAAGGCGAAGAAAAGGAGGGAGGGAGGGAATGTGGAATTCAAAATGTGAGAAAACTAATGTTAAAAATTGTCCTTATATGAAATTGGGGAGGGGGGGATTGAAATCTTACTTTTAAAAAATAATTTCTGTGAAACTATAGTCAGTATATCAGTAGTAGAAGAGAGTAGAAAAGTAAGAAATTCTCTCCTTATAAAGATTAGTTTATATATAAATATTGTTTTTAAAAAATGTGCACCACTGTACTTTATGCTTATCATTTACTACAGCACTTGTCAATAGCCAGTATAAAAGTAAATATTTTATAACTCTGAATTTTCCTCAGTTAATTAGGTGGCTAAAAATAAAAAAAATTATTTTTTATCTCTTATTTAGAGAGTTTATAAAATTCTCATATCATTTTTACCAATTTATGTGAATGAGCAGTTTCATTTTATTCTTGTTTTAAATCAAAATAAACTCAATATAGAACCAGATTTAAAACTATTGTTACACCAAAAATTGCACATCTTTGTTCAAATAAAAAGTTCATCAACAAAATTAAATTTACATATGATTATTATATTATGCTAAACATCTTCTAAGTTGTAATTTATTCCATTTACTTATAGGAATAAAATAAAAAATTTATAGAAAGTCTTGTGGATAATTTTAAGCATGAGATCTTTCAGGATTATTGCTTTTAATTCTCATTGTATCATGTAAAATTATTCTATTATTTTAGTTTTCATAATTACAGATAAGAAAATTTATTTTATAATTATAAGTTTGCATAATGTAAATTTTAACTTAGAAATTTCCTCTTATTATAGCAGCAAAACTTATTATAATTATTGCAAGCACTTAATAGATAAATCTAAAAGAATATCATAAGTAGTATATAAAGTTACCCTAGGAGTTCACAACACATTTTTGTTGTTGCTGAAAAGATGTCATGATGAGTCACTGAACTAATCTAGCCCCCTCATTTTACAGATAAGGAAACTGAGGCACAGCAGAGCTAAGCTTAGAACTAAGTTTCATGAGGTCTTAACCTAATTAATCTTTGTGATCAAAACATAGGCAACTACTAACACATGTTTATTTTATCTCTATTAAAATCTTTATTAAAATCATCCACATGTACATTGAAGCTAGCTCTGATGAAAATACAAAAAGGAAAAAGGCAGATTTTTCCAGATGTTTTCTAAAGTAGACTGCATCTATCTAGATCACAAAACTGACAAATGCAAAGAATATAAAATCTTACTGTTTATTGATTAGTAGAAAGCATTTAACTTAGTGATATGAAATGAATTGAAAAATCTCAATGTGTCTCAGAAATACAGGAAAATTATATATGGCTGAAACAGATGTGTCTATCAAGATAACTTTGTAAACCAATCTAAATATGGACATCAAGCATTTAACTGGGCAAAGTTTTTTTCAAATTCACAGAAACAAGGTTTTCCAAATTCATAGATGCATTTTATGAAGCATTACCTAGCCTTGGAATGCTACAAAAGCTATTCAGTGAACTCAATAACATCAGGAGATTGTTTTTGAAATTGAGGTTAGAATAAAGAGGATGAAATATATAAGGTAAAGACTTTAAAATACAATTTGGATAATTTGTCATCAGCAAGATGTTTAAGGCCCTCTCCACTTCTCTCTATGCTCACTAAGTGATAATCTTTAGTTTTCATGGATTCGAATGTTCTCTCTATTCTTCTTATTTAGCCCTCATCTCTCTTGAGTTCCAGTAGCATATTGCCAACTACATGTCATGTTGTATACTCTAGCTGGGTGTCTTATCTAAAATCTAAAACTCAACATGTCCAAAACAGAAATAATTATCTATCCCAATTTACTTATCTGTCTCACCCCACCCTCCTAACCTTATTTCTATCAATCTTCCAGTCACTCAGATTCACAACCTGGCAGTCAACTTCAACTCTTCACTACCTCTATCCTCCACAAAAAAATTAATTGCCAAGTTGTTTAGAATTCATGTTCTCAATATTGTTCACATCCATCCCCTTCTATCTCCTCTTACTACGATTACCAAAGTTCAGACCCTCACCATATATTTCAATGGCCTAAATGGCCTCCTGGTACACAGTTTCTCCTCTCACCAATACATACCCCACACAACTGCCAAATTGATATTCTAGGAGCACAGCTCCCACCATGTCACTCTCTTGCTCAAGGAGGTGCAATGTCTTCAGCATGAAGTAGAAACTCCTGTTTGACATTTTAAACCCTCCATAAAATGTCTGGCCTGTTATTGCCGACTGAGTGCAAAATTTTCATTCTGGCCAAATTGTCCTACCTACTCTTCCCCTTACACAACATTCCAGCTCTGGCCTCCATTCATTTGCAAGATTCAACTCCAGGAATATCTCCTTGGGGAGTACTTTACTGATTTGCCCAGTCTCCTCCCTCACACAATGCATGTGCACTCATTTTGCATACTTTCTATATGTATTTGTCTGCGAATATGTTAGATCCTGCCAGTAGGAGATAAGTTCCCTGATGGAACCAGCTGACTTGCCAGTCCAAACAACTGCCAAATCTAGTCAATTTACCTCTTCCACATCATATATGTTAGGTCCCTATCAACTCTCACTCATACTATTGCAATAATACTCTAACTGGTCTCCTGACTTCTAATACCTTCTACATAATGCTACCTTTCTCCTCCTACCTTCCCTCTACTAATTGCCCTCTCCTCAAAATTACTTTGTATTTATTTTGTGCATGCTTATATGTGTAAATGCTGTTTCTTCTAATAGAATTTATATTCCTTAAGGATAAGTAATGAGTTGAAAATTAGTTGAGTTCCTTTAAAATGGTGGTTTCATGAAAGAAGCCACCAATCAGGAAAGAAGGGTTTAGGGCATAGGCTTCTTCAGGGTAGCAAGGTGGCAGGTGAAAAGAGGAGTGAAGAGAGAATCCAGGTGTTAGGTAAAGCATGGCTGAAGTACTTCCTAAAATGATAGTTATGGAAAATGACAGCTCTGATGAATAATACTTTTCTAAAAGACAATGTATTAAGCATCAAGGAAATTTAAGAAAAAAATAAGATCATATACTTAAGAGGCAGAAGGAACTTTAGTGGATCTCAAGTCCAATCCCCTCATTTTATGATGAAAAAATAGGCACAGAAAAGTTAAGTGACTTGCCTAGAAGTCACATAGTGAACATCTAAGGCTAAATTTGAACCTGAGTTTATGTCTAATATCCTATTCACTATATCACACTAACTCACTGAATCACCACTTTAAGGATCTGATCAAAATCTATTAGGGTAATTTCAGAAGATAAGGGAGTATTAGGAAAGAGGCATTCAAGAAATAACTGTACTTATATTATCCAAAATTCCAATTCAATACAGATGAATTCGACCAACGATTATGTATGTTATCGACTATGTACAAGGAACCATGCTAGGTATTCAGGACACAAAGCAAACATGGCACAAGCTCTATTTTCAAGGAACATTCTCTATAATGGGGGGAAGACAAATACAAATAATTGATATGAGAGAAAGATGAGCACAAACAAGTGGGGCCAGGTAACAAGCAAAAGAAATTTGAGCAGGAAGATCACTTTCAACAGCAGAAGGAAAAGAAAGTTTCATAGAGACAATGGCTTCTGAGTTGGCTTTAAAGAAAATTACTTCACCAAACAGCATACTCCCTTCTCTCCTCTGAAACTGTCATCAAGTCTGGTGCAAGCCCTTATCACCTCACCTTAGGCAACAACAGTAGCCTGCTGCTTCATTTGCCTTCCTCAAATCTCCTTTCTCCTATCTTTTCTCTGCTTAACTGTCAAATTGGTCTTCCTAAAGCATAGGTCTAATCACATTACATACATTCCCATTCAATAAACTCCAATAATTCCTTATTTTACAATCAAAATCAAATATAAAATCTTGTTTGGCCAAAACCCTTCATAATCTGCTCTGCTCCTACCTTTCTAGTCTTCTTACAGTTTTCTCCCCTCCACATACTCTATGATCCAGTGAAACTGATCTCCCTGTGTGTTCTTTGAAAAATGACTTATCTTCCATGTCTGGTATTCTCTCATTCTTCATCTCTACCATGTGGCTCCCTTCAAATTTCAGCTAAATACCACCTTCCATGAGAAGCCTTTCCCAAGTCCTTAATCATAGCATTTTCTCTCCGAGATCATCCCAGATTTATTCTGTATATATTTTGTTTATTCAGTTGTTTATATGTAGTCTCCCTTAACTGCCTGGACACTCCTTGAGAGCAGGGATTTTTTTTTTGGCGTTTCTTTGTCCCCGTAGTGCTTAGCACAATACCCAAAACATAGCAGAAGCTTAATAAATGTGGACTGACTGCTAACTATTTCTTATTAAGCAACTTTGTCTCACTATATTACTCATTATATAGTATTTGCTTCAGTGTTCTAGTGCCAGCCCCATGCAATTATAATAAACACAACCTATAATGAATTTGGGTATTCTGAATACCATTTAGGCAGCCCTATCAATTTATATAAACTGTATCTAAGTAACAATGATGAAACTGGCCTGTAAATTATCTCAAGAACAGATTTAGGTTACAAATTGTTTAAATGATCTCTAGAATGGTTTAAAGTTCAATAAATCATTAACACCAAAACTTTACTTTCTTGATAGATTGTTAAAGTTATCTATTCCTCTTATAATTTAATATATCATCATTTTATATCAAGTTAATTTTGCACTGATAATAAATTTGGCTTACATATAGTTTTTATATGGTACAAGTTAATGCATAGCCTCTGAATTCTTCAGTTATATTTGCAATGTCAGCACAATGTAAGACTGACCAAAAAAATCTGTAATTTACAGCATAACTTGTGCACAGTATGGTGCAAAATCAAACTACTAAAACTGATGAATCATTATAAATTCTGGAAATGTCTTAGAAATTATGTAGGGGTGAAATGACTTTTCCTAGTTCCTACAGATAATAGCAGGGCAGGTATCCAAACCCAGGTTTTCTAAATCCCTAGGCCAGGGTTCTTACCACTGTACCATGCTGCTAATTACTCAAAAGATCATTAGCCTGGACTGTCTTTTTCAATATATGGATTCTCATTCAAAAATGTAGCGTGCATTTACTATATACAAGGTTCTGCACCTCGGGCTCTAAAAGGTGAGACTGAGAGGAGTAGGAAAGCCTTGCCCTCAATGAGTTTTATAACATAGTATGGGAAATATACCTGTAAGTATTTTAATTCAAAATAGAATGCAACAAGTGCCAAAAAAGAATGAACAAAGTGCTAAGAAAATATATGTAGAGAAAAAATACATCCATTTGGTAGCTAATATGGAAGACAGTGGGGGTGAAAGATAGGGATGAAAGAATTTCAATTCGGTAAACATTTTTAAAGCATCTATAATGTGCAAGAGGCATACAAAGATGAAAAATAAAGTATCTGACCTCAAGGAATTTATACCCATGATGGGAAGGATACAATTTCACAGGAGACAGCATTTGAACCAGAACTTAAAGAACGGATAGGATTTCAGCATAGTGTAAAGAGAACTGGCTTCAAGTTGGAATCAAAAAATGTTTTAATTCTGTGAAGTTGTAAAAAGGCAAATTTAGAATTGATACAAAGAAAAAGCTTCCTAACAAAGATGCCCAAAAGTTAAATGAGTTAATTAGGGAGGCAATGGGTTCTTCTCATGAAAGGTCTTCCAGCAAAGCCTAGATAAAATTGTTAGCCATATTGTAAAGTGGGTTCTCTTTCAGGATTGAATTGGTTACCTCTAAGGTTTCTTGATTCTGTGATTCTGAGTTAGGAGACCTAGGTTTCAAACTCCAGCTCTAATGTTTAGTAACTGTGTCACAGAGCAATTTATATTATTTTTCCAAGCATATTTTTGTCATTTGTAAAACAAGGATGATAGGTCAAAGGATATGAACAGGCAGTTCTGAAAAGAAGAAAAGCAAGCTATCAACAGCCATATGGGGGAAAAAATTCCAGATCACTAATAAGAAAAATATAAATTAAAACCAAACTCTGAGGTTCTATCTGACACCCATCAGATTGGCAAGGAGATCAGAAGAGGAATATGATAATTGTTGGACAGGCTGTAAAACACTATCCATTCTGGAAAGCAATTTGGAACTATACCAAAAATGTACTCAATTATGCACAATACTCTTTGCTTCAATGATATCTCTATACCTCTAAAAGGAAGGTTGATAGGTAGGTAGACAGATAGAGACATATATATATACACACAGTTAGAGATAGATAAGACAGTTATAGACAGATTGAGAGACTATTTCTTGAGCACTTTCTATGTGCCAGGCATTGTGCTAAGTTTTCTAAGTCGAAATACAGTGATCCCTCATTTATCACAGGAGTTACATTCCAGAAACCCCCACAATAGGTGAAAATCTACAAAATAGCAGCATTATATTTATTTTATTACATATATATGCATATATATATATATATATTTTAAGGCTTTATAAACCCTTCCCATTCTCCTGTAAATCTTTTCCACACTCTTATTAACCTTTCCCATACACTTATAGACACTGAACCAATTGGCACCCAGGATACAGAAGACAGCACTGTGGCTAGTCACCTTTCATTCTATCAGCCAATAGTGTGCTATGTACGATATCACGTTGGAAAACTTGTGCAAGCAGTAGTGGTGTACTGCATTTCCATTGTGCACAGTATGGTATTCATCTGCAAAATCCTGCAATATAGTAAAAACTCCACAATACAGAATTAGATTTTTTTAAACCTATGATACAGTGAAGCTGCAATAAGCTAAACATGATATAGCGAGGGATGATTGTACAAGCAAGACAGACCCTACCCTTGAAGTGCTTACAACATTCTAATGGGAGAAGCCATTATGTAAAGGAGATCTGGAATGGGAAAAGTGGTTACAATATGACATGGAAATGGCCCAGAAAAGCTATGGAGATCTGGATCCTAGAAAGGTGAGGCCAAAAGTAGCTTATCAAAATCTAGGATGACTCCAACGCTACTTTTCTTGTGGGAAAGGAATAGAAATGATAGCACAATTGGAGAGAGCATGGTGTAGAGATTGCCAAAAAGTTGTGGCATGTGCCACAAAGAAATAAAAGATAGAGGGAAAAAACCCATACATATAAAAGTATTCACAGTAGCACTTTTTGTTGAAAGAACCAGAAACTAAGGGAGGGTGGGGTGCCCATCAATTGGAGAATGGCTGAATAAATTATGGTACATTAATATAATGGAATACTATTGTGCTATAAAAAATGATGAAATGAACAGTTCCAAAGGGTCCTGGGAGCACCTTGATGAACTGACACAAAGTAAAGTGAGCTTCAACTTATATGATTATAACATAGTAAAAAAACAAAACAAAACAAAAAAAACACCTTCAAAAGATTTAAGAACTCTGATCAGTGCAATGGCAACTGACTCCAGCATGCCAATGGTGAATCATGTAAACCATCCCAGACATTTCTTAATAGGTGGAGGACTAGAAGCACAGAATGAAACATATATTTTCAGAAATGTATAATATGTGGATTTGTTTTGCTTGACTATGCTAACTTATTACAAGGGAGATTTTTTTGTTTTTTCTTTTGTTTGGAGGGTGGAGGAGTAATGAAGCTAGATAAAACAATTCCAGAAAAGAAAAAAGATGGCTTTGTTTTTTTAATGGATACAACAGAAAGCACTTATGAAAGCATTGGAACTAAAAAATAAGTTATAGTTGAGGAAAATTTGTGGTTTTGCATACAATCCTTTTTCTGTTCTTCCTGTATAGAAATGTTCATGGTTAGGTTGTCAAAAATAAAAACAAAAAATAAAATTAAATGAAGAAACTAATACTTAAACTATTTATTTCACAGAGGCATTATTGTAAGGAAAGTGCTTTTTACAAAGCTATATAAATGTAAGGGATTATTTTCATGACAAAGATAGGTAGGACTTTTCAAGCATAGGGAACAGCAAGAACAAAGGCATGGAGGTAGTATGAATGTAGAGAATGACAAAATTGACTAAAGTATAAAATACAAGAACGATGGAGGAGAGAAGGCAAAAGAGTTCATTTGGATAAAGACGAGTCATAAATTCCAGGATAAGGAATTTGGAATCTTGTTAGAATTTTTTTTCTTTAGGAGAGGAGAGATGCTTGAGTTCTACACTGACAAGGTGCAGCTTGATTTAATAAAAATGAGTATTAGACTGCTGGTCAACCTGGATTCGAGACTCAGCTACAACACTTGCTGGTTCTATTATTCTGAGTCTTTGCTTCTTTATCTATGAAATCAGATTAGATGCCAGGATGGTCCCAATCAATTCTGACAGTCTATAATACTATGAATTTCTAAAATTAAGCTGGCAACTAAAAATAGGGCAGAAATGGAGGAGGAAGAAATGCAAACTAGAGGCAAGGAAATCAGTTAGGACTATTACAATAGTTTATGCAAGAGGTAATAAGGGCCTGAAATAAGGTGTTGATATTGGAGATACAAAGGAGAAAGCAGATAAGTGAAAGATTATGAAAGTATAAGAAATAAGACTTTGACTAATATAATGGAATATGAAGGAAGTAGAGGATTTTTTAAAATAAAAAAATGATTCCAAATTTTCCAGAATGGGTAACTGGGAGAATACAGATAATATTAAAACAAGTTAAGAGAAAGAGTTTTCATGGAGATGGAGGGTTTTCCTAATTAAAGGTATGAGAAAAATTAACTAGAAGCAGTCAGATGCTATGAAAATCATACCAGTTATACTTCCACTATCACCTGAATCATCATTTTAATTTCAAAAGCACACAGTTAACTATATTTGGCAAAGGGGTGGCTAGGCAGCTCAGTGGATAAAATGCCAGCCTGTAGTAAAGAGGACCTGGGTTCTAATGCAGCCTCAGAAACTTCCTAACTGTGTGACACCTCAGTCAACTATCCTTTACTGCTCTTCTGCCTTGGAACTGTAAAATAGTATCAATTCTAGATAGAAGATATGGGTTTGGGTTTTGTAACTAAACTTCACAAAGTTGCAATAATTTTTGTTAAATTCTGGCCAAGATATTATTAGCAATGGAAAGGTACAAAATGTCCCAAGATCACATAATATCCCAATTGGTTAAAGAATTGGAGATTTTTATCATAAAGAAAGTCTTAGTGGAGACATGATTGCTATCTTCAAGTAAAAGGGCTGCCACTCAAAAAGGGTTTTGTTCTGATTCTTCTTAGAAGTCAAAATAATGTGAAAGATAAAGAACACCTGATTTAGGAGGGATAGAAGGAAAAACTTACTAACAGAGCTAGTCCAAAGTACCACAAGAATCACAGAATTTAGAGATGGAATGGACCTCAGTGGCCATATACTTTATCCAATACCAAAAAAAAAAAAAAAAAAAAAAAGAATCCTTTCCTCTGTTCAAATAATTACAAGAAAAGTCAGCTAACCATCTCCAAAAGCAGCACATTCCATGTTTGGACAGCTCTAATAGGAAGTTTTTCCTGCTATCAAGTCTACCTCTTTCTAATTTGCACACATTGCTCCCAATTCTTTGTTACAGTGCCAAAAGAAGTCTAAATTTTTCTTGATTTGATAGCTTTTTTCAAGTTCTTGAAGATAGCAACTTTGTCATTCTCCACTAAAGACTTTTTCTTCAGGTTATTGAAAGCAAATTCCTTCAACTGTTCTGCATATGTCATTAATTCAAAAACCTTCAATACTCAGGTTGTAGTCCTCTGATCTCCACAGCTTATCAATGTCCTTATTAAAATGAGGCATACAGAATTTAATATAATTCTCCAGATCTGGTCTGATCAGAATAGAGTACAGGAGTTGGTTGATGGTTTCTCTATCATTCAAGATATTCAAGTAAAACCTGGATCACTCCTTGAAATATTGCAGATATGCTTTCAGTATGTGTTCAACTACATGGCTTCTGAGGACACTTCCAATGTAGATCTGTTATTCTATATCATACTTATTTTTTCAGCTTTCCTCTTACAAAGTTCTATGAAATTACACTGTGCTTCCCTCTGTATTCTGCTTAAGGGGGATTGAGAAGCAAAGCTGAAGTTATATAAAACAGAACTTTATCTCCTATTTGGGCAAGACATGAGTTTAAACATTACAACATTGTATTTTCCTTATCAAGAAATAAAGACTGCTATATAAAAAGATAGCATTTCTGTTCTGTTCAGAAGCAAAGATTAGGAATAATATATGGAAGTTAGAGAGGTAAATTGGGATTGTCATAAAGAAAACCTTTCTAAAAATCAGAGCTGTCCCTAAGAAGAAGGGACTGTCTTGAGAGATGATGGTTACTCTTTACTATAGGTATTCGAACAAATGTCGAATTAACCATTTATCAGCTCCATTATTATATAGGGGGATTTCCTTTAGGTATGGTTTGGGCAAGAGGGCTTTGGAGGACTCTTCAAGTCAGATTCTGGAACTGTGTGAACTTGACCTTTTTTTCCATTTTTATAGAAATTTATCTTAAATGATATACCTTAAACATCATTTAGTAATAATTTAAGCACCATTTCTGAAGTCCTTTCTTATACCTGCACAGAGAATATTGTGAGGACAAAGGGACTAATAGGAAAAGAAAGAACTACAACTCCAGAGTGTAATTCATCACCAAGAGAAGTACATACCAAGTTTACTCTAGTCTATAAGTTTATATAATATCTTATATGTATTAGTAGTGACAATTTGAAACAAGTCAATATAATCAAAGATCATTTGAAGAGGGAGAGAACATCAGTAATTTTAAGAACAAATTAAAATTTAATACAGAGGGGCAGCTGGGTAGCTAAGTGGATTGAGAGTCAGGCCTAGAGACCAGAGGTCCTAGGTTCAAATATGGCCTCAGACGCTTCCCAGCTGTGTGATCCTGGACAAGTCACTTGACCCCCAATGCCCACCCTTACCACTCTTCCACCAAGGAGCCAATACACATAAGTTAAGGGTTTAAAAAAAAATTTTTTTAATAGAGAAAGGGCACCTGAATTGAAGAGGGGAATTTTTTTGAAAGGCAGAGGAAAATGGGAATGAATTCTAGGCACAGAAAAAGGATTAATGTGAATACATGGAGGTGAGAGATAGAAGGCTGGTCCACACATGGAGGTGAGAGATAGAAGGTTGGTCCACTTTGGATAGAACATGGAGTATGTATCCATGAATAATGAAATGAGGTAAGACTGAAGACGGCTTTAAAAGCTATGCTGAGTCTGTAGTTTATCCTACAGATATAGAAGAGTTATTGAGAATTTTTAATCAGGAAAGTGAGACAATCAGATTAGTTTCTCAGAAACCTTATTTGGAGGAACAAATTAAAGAGGAAACAGGTTAGAGGGGGAAAAGACCAATGGGAAGTATTCTAAGGAAGAAGTTATGAGGCCCTAAACTTGGGGGGAAGTCACGAGTATAGAGAAGGGGATGTATCGATAGAATCACAAATTTTCAAATTTTCAGCGAGCAACTAGAAATGTGTCCTTAAAGATCAGGACAGAAATTAAGGAGAGACATAGAAATATAGGCCAGATTATTCATCAAGTATGTTGTAGCGGGATCTATTGTTCAAATTTTAGAAAAATAGTAAAGATTATGATGGAATTAATGACAATGAATAAGGTCACCAAGGAAACAAGGTCTTAAATATTACCAAAACTTCCAGATTGAGTGCTAGGCAAAGGCTCAAGGGAAGCTGAAGATTGGTAAGGAAAAAAAAAAGTATAAATAAAGAGAAGTATTAAAGTTCCCTTGAGCAGAGGGTGATCAATAGTATCAAAAACTGCAAAGAGGTGAAGAAGTTTAAAGATAAAGCCACTGGATTTAGTTAATAAATTATTTGAAATCTTTAAGAAAGTCAGGTGAAGAGAGCGGCAAGGTAAGAAGTCTGAACCTAAGAAGGTGATAAGTCCCACTAAACACATTTGAAGTATTTATCTTCAGTTCAAGCTGTCATGTTTTAGGAAGGGAATTGCAGAGGAGGGTGACCAAGTCAGCAAAAAAGCCTCAAGTCATTGGAGGATATTGAAGGAAATATGGATGTTTAGCCTGGAGAAGTGAAGTTTTAGAATGAACATTAAAGCTATCTATCTTTCAAGCATCTGAGGAGGTTATCATGTGGGAGAGGGAACACACTTGTTCTGCTTAATCCCAGAGTTCAGAACTAGGACAAAGAGGCAGATGTAGATTTGATATAAGGAAAATATTTTGTGGCAATTAGAATGCCAAAAATGAAACAGACTCTTTTAGCAGATAAAGATCTTGTTAGAAATCTTCAAAGATCAGGTGACCACTTGTTGCATACATTAGCCCCAAATATGTGGGGGAGGGTTCTTATTTGGGTTTGAGTTTGGAATAAATGGGATCCTTTCCAATTCAGATTTTATGGTTCTCTGATCATATGGTAAGGAGAAAAAAAGTACGTAGAGGCAAGTACAAAGTAGTTGATAGCGCTGGCCTTAGAGGCAGGAAGACCTTAATCTAGCCAAGCCCCACTTTGGACACATACTAGTTATATGACTGTGGACACTACTATAATAATCCTATTAAGATCCTTGACCCAGTCTATTTCTTCACTAATCTCACCTCCAAATAAGGCCAATTTAAAAAATATTGGCCTAACCATGTCAATTACCTTATCGAAAATCTGACTCTGTTGGCATTTCAAGTACTCCACGTTCTGACCCGAACTCAACGTTCTTGGCTTGTTGTATTCCTCTTGGACCTTCAACCCCCACCTCCATGTATTCATTTTAGTCACTTTATGTCTCCACACAATTCTCTAAACCTACAAAAGCTAGACACAAGTTGTGCATCTCCATCAGTAAAATTTTTTCATATATAACAAGAGTTACCTTCAAATGACAGATCTAAACAGTAAAATATAGAAGATAAGTTGGTGGTGGACAGTAAATGCAACAGAACAAAAAAAAATTCTAGTTGTCTAGCAATAAAAAGAAGTAGATATGAGACAGAAGTTTGAGGGGCTTTATATTTCTAAGAAGAGAAAAAGAACTACAAGGTGGCAATACTTTGTATCAGATCACAATGACAGGGAAAATTGACCCAGACTAAATTTATGTCAAAGAATACTTTTCTAAGATATTTCAAATGTTAAATTATAAATATGCCACCTTGGTTCTGATAGTGTCCAATTCCAATGTCATATTGGTCCTGAATTTAATACTAAACTAGTAACAGTTTATTTATTAATCTTTAACAAGGCATGTGAGTAGCTATTGTTAGACAGTTCAGGTCCACCAGAGGAAGAACATATCACTAAACAAATTTACCATTCAGACAAATATGAAGATGAGGTATTCAAGTTCCATCATATCATATTGCTCAAGGACATAGACAAACTGGTCCCAAAGACCCATTTGAAGTCTCAGTCTGATGGGAGGAACCTTGGTGTCTAGAAGAGTCAGGAATGGGTCCATTACATGATTCATAAACTAGTCTAATATCTTGCTGTTCCAATATCCATTGCCCAAGAAGCCTGTGAAAGTGTGCCACTAGTGTTCCAAGCTGTACATAGCTATTTTTACCTACTAGCATCTTTCTCCTAATGTTGCCTTATTGTTTCTCACTTGGGATATTTAAGAGATATTTAATCTGCTGGTTTGGAGGTGCTGACAACTCTCTTGTCGCTTGAGCAAAGTGGACACCATCAACCCTAACCCCATTGGATAGATACTTTGATGGATGTAAGTTCAGCTAAGATTTGCCTTCAAAAGCCATGGCAGGCTCTGTATCAAACTGAGAGCACATTGGTGATAGCACCAAGAATGACGGAATACTTTAGCTTAATTGTGGAGTTTGTACAATTGTTGCTATTTGTGGAGGTTTTTTCCCTGCCGGGTTTTGTGGGAGATGACTTAATGAATTTTTATTTTCATTTGTTGGAAACTTTCTATTTTATTCAAGAATTGTCTGTTCTGTATAAATCCCTTCAATAAACAGGAAGTCTTTGTAATTCAAAAAATAATATATATTAAACTAGACAAAATGTAAAACTGGTCACTTTTAAAGATAGAAAGCCAAAAGAATTAATTTTTAAGATTCTGACTCTGGTAAATAAATTCCATTGGCCAAAATGTATTATTGTTTCAAAAGGAAATAGTTCTTTTTTTTTCATGACTTGAAATGTCACTCTGTTTCTTTCATAACAAATTAATGTTTCAGGGTTTGACTTGTATATATGGGAATAATATTTCTAAAATTGCATATACAGATTTAGATCTAAGTTCAAAATAAATTTTTCCTTCATTCATTGCAGAGGTGTGGAACACTGTAGATGTCAGACTTTTCAATGTACTGATTAGTTTTACTGAACTTTATTTTCCTCCTATTTTTTAATCTTTATTATAAAAGAAGGCTCTCTTGGAGGAAGTAGAGGAGGGTTACATTGGAAGATGTAGTAGATGTAAAAATAAAAGGCATCAATGAAAATATATTTTAAAAGAAATAAAATGAAAAAATTTATACTTTTTTGCTTGTAAGGAAATATTTCTGATCAATTAAAATGGTTACAAAAATCCCTGGCTAACAAATTTTTGCATCACCTTTGATTCATCCATCTCCTACATCCCTTACATTTTCACCAAAGCCTATTTATTCCTTTTAAATTCCTCTAGGACTTGTAGCTCTTTCTCCATTTCCACTACCAACACCCTAGTCCATAATATCAACACTTAATGGCTGGATTACTACACTGGCCTCCTACCTCCAGTTTCCCCTATATCTAATCTAATCTAATCTGACTCTGAACAATAAAGAGGAACTGGTTGCTAAAGGAGAAATAACCAGAATTTGGAGGGGGAAGTGTTAGAATACCAAGCTATCTTATGTATAGTATTTGTAATAGGTAAGAAAGTGAATCTTTTTACCTTTCTTACCTATTACCTATTTGTAATAGGTAAGAAAGCTATCTTATGTATAGTATTTGTAATAGGTAAGAAAGTGAATGCAAAATCGTCTGATGTACATGTTAGAATTTTTAAAAGTTTATTTCAAAGAGCTCAGACAAAAGAATGGTAAAATCTTATGGACTAAGCTTTTTAAGTATTTAAGTCATATTAAAAAGGATGCAAATTATTGCAATGACAAAGAACATGATGGTTTTCTAAAAGACAATGATGGAACACATCAACCAAATAAGAGTTTGAAAGGATAAGAATAGAAGATATAAGCAAAAATAGAGAAATGCAGAAGAGTGTCATAATGCTGTAAGAATTATATCAGAAGGCTTAAGCAAATGATGAGCTCAGGCTTTCAGTTAATACTAAGAAAAATAATCAAGACTTTAAGAAAACTATCGAGAATAAGAGGAAAAATAAATAAAATTGTTACCAGGATTGAATGAGAATCCAAGAATGGGCAACAAGGACAAGACAGAACTATTTTATGTCTATTTTATTTCAGTTTTCTCTACTAGGACACATAAGTTTCTACAAGGAGACTAAGAAAGGTAAAATTAAAATGGTTAGCCTGAAACAAACTAAAGATAAGTGAAAATATGGCAAGAGACTAGCTATCTGCCCTCAGTGAGTTTAAATGAGCAGGCTGAAATGAACTACAAACCAGAAGAATGAAAGAAATAGATGCAATTGCTGAACCTTTGCTGAAGAACTTACAAAAATTGTAGAAACTAAAGAAGCTGTGCAGGACTGGAGATGGCCAAAAGTTGAACTAATTTGTAATGGGTCAGGAAGCCTAAAGTTAATTACTGGTAGAGTTCTAAGATATCTTATAAAATCGATAACTTATTGCTCACTAAGTGGTCCAAGGATATAAACAAATAGCTCTAAAAAGAATAACAGAAAACTATCGATGACCATGTGAAAGACTGCTCCAAATCATTGATAGTAGGTATCATAGTCAAGTAACAGAAATAACTTGCTCTCAAGTCATACAGCCTAGGTTCAAAACCTGCTTCAGACTCTATATGGATCTATATGACTTTGAACAATTCATTTAACCTCCCAAAAGCTCAGTTTCCCCAGATAAAGGGGTTGTGTGAGATGGCTTCTGAGGTCTCTACCAATTCTAGATCTATGACCCTAATAAAAGAAATGAAAATCAGGAGAACCCTACAGCAAAAGGATAAAGAAAGGCAATGATGGAAGTACTATACAAAAACTGTATGTTTGTATAGAAAGCAATTTATAATTAGGATAAGACCACTAAAATGTCCATACCCTTTGACACAGAGATATCAGTGTTAGGAATATACTCCAAAGATCTCAAAGATAGAAAGAACTTATATAGACCAAAATATTCATGGCAGCACTTTTTACAGCAGCAAAGAATTGGAAATCAAGTAGAATACCATCGATTTATGACTAAGTAAATTTTCCTTCTACCAGTTTGACCAACTCGTTTTCAGTCTTCTTGCTAGAACATCAGGCACAATACAGCAACAAATTGTGAGTATCTGTCCTGGGTCCTCTTCTCTCTTTACTCAGTGACTTCATCAGTTCATATTAATTTAATTATTGCCTATACATTGTTGCCCTCTAACCACAGGAATTCCTCAGGTCTCTGTCCTGGGCCCTCTTCTTTTCTCCCTCTATACTACTTCACTTGGTGATCATATTGGTTCTTATGATTTAATTACTATCTCTGTGCTGACAATTCTCTGCTGACCTCCAATCTCACATCTCTAACTGCTTTTCAGATATCTCAAAATGAATATCTAGTAGAGATCTTAAATTCTTTTACTTGTTCAAAATCAAATTTTTCCCCCTTAACCTTCCTTTTCTCCCTACCTTCCCTATATTATAGAAGGCAACACCATCCTCTCAGTCCCTTAGGCTTGCAATCTATGTGTTATCCTCGACTCCTCACTATCTGCGCCCCCCATCCGGTATCCAAAGCCTATCAATTTCACTTTTGCAAAATCTTTTGAATATGCCCCCTTCTCTCCTTTCAAACCACCACCATTCTGGTACAGACCCTCATCATCTCATATATAGACTACTGCATTAGCCTGCTCATGGGTCAGCCTGCATCAAGCCTATCCCCTTTAATTCACCCTCCATTCAGAAGTGATTTTCCTAAAGCCCAGGTCTTATCATGTCATCCCCCTACTCAATAAAAGCCAATGGCTCTCTATTGCCTCCAGAATAAAATACAAAATGCTCCATTTAGCAATCAAAACTCCTAAAAGGT
Source organism: Gracilinanus agilis (assembly GCF_016433145.1). Lineage (NCBI taxonomy): Eukaryota > Metazoa > Chordata > Mammalia > Didelphimorphia > Didelphidae > Gracilinanus > Gracilinanus agilis. Next base: position 508,413,489 of record NC_058130.1, read on the forward strand.
TCCAACAAAAATTCCATCTTTTAAAGGAAATCTTTCTAATCTATATTTCTAGCTACAGTATCTTTCCAGAGCTCCAATTCGACATTATCATCCATGTTCTAATCAGTTTCAATGGATATCCCAAAGATATCTCAAATTGAACATATCCAGAACTAATTCATTATCTTTCAGGCACTATATTCAAACCCTTCTGAATTTCCTTATTTCTGTCAAGGGCAAAAGAACCTTGTCACTGATTTCTGACTTCCTTGTCATCCTTGACTACTCATTGTCACTCACCCCACATATCCAATCAGTTGCTAAATCTTATTGTTTCTATGCCTATAACATTTCTCACATGTCCATCTATTTATTTACAAAGCTATCATTCTATTTCAGATCCTCCTCACCCTTCCCTTTGACTAGTTTGACAATTTTTCCAAATTAATTAATTAATTTAGAATTTTGCGGGGGGCCATGGTTCCATGATTCATGTTCTTTCCCTCCCCCCTCCCTGAGCTGACAAGCAGTTCCACTGGGTTTTACATGTATCATTGTTCGAAACCTATTTCCATATTATTCATACTTGCAGTAGAGTGGTCTTTTAACATCAAAACCCTAATCATATCCATATCGAACTACATGATCGATCATATTTTTTTCTTCTGTGTTTCTGCTCCCACAGTTCTTTCTCTGGATGTGGATAGCATTCTTTCTCATAAGTTCCTCTGGATTGTCCTGGATCATTCCATTGCTGCTAGTAGAGAAGTCCATTACATTCAATTGTGCCACAGTGTGTCCATCTCTGTGTACAACATTCTCCTGGTTCTGCTCCTTTCACTCTGCATCAATTCCTGGGGGTCTTTCCAGTTCACATGGAATTGTTCCAGCTCATCATTCCTTTCAGCACAGTAGTATTCCATCACCATCAGATACCACAATTTGTTCAGCCATTCCCCAATCGAGGGACACTCCCTCATTTTCCAAGTTTTTGCCACCACAAAGAGTGAGGCTATAAATATTTTTGTACAAGTATTTTCCTCTATTATCTCTTTGGGGTACAAACCCAGTAGTGGTATGGCTGGATCAAAGGGCAGGCAGTCTTTTAAAGCCCTTTGAGCATAGTTCCAAATTGCCTTCCAGAATGGCTGGATCAAGTCACAACTCCACCAGCAGTGTATTAATGTCCCAATTTTGACACATCCCCTCCAACATTTATTATTTTCCTTTACTGTCATACTGGACAATCTGCTAGGTGTGAGGTGGTACCTCAGAGTTGTCTTGATTTGTATTTCTCTAATTATGAGAGATTTTGAACATTTTTTCATGTGTGTATTGATAGTTTGATTTCTTTATCTGAAAACTGTCTATTCATGTCCCTTGACCATTTATAAATTGAGGAATGGCTTGATTTTTTTGCACAATTGAATTAGCGCCTTATAAATTTGAGAAATTAGACCTTTGTCAAAGTTTTTTGTTATAAAGATTTTTCCCCAATGTGTTGCTTCCCTTCTAATTTTGTTTGCATTGGTTTTTCTTGTATAAACCCTTTTTAATTTAGTGTAATCAAAAGTATTCATTTTACATTTTGTAATATTCTCTATCTCTTGCTTGGTCTTAAATTCTTTCCTTTCCCAAAGATCTGACAGGTATACTATTCTATGTTCATCTAATTTACTTATAATTTCCCTCTTTATATTCAAGTCATTCACCCATTCTGAATTTATCTTGGTATAGGGTATAAAATATTGATCTAAACCTAATCTCTCTCATTGTTTTCCATTTTTCCCACCAGTTTTTGTCAAATAGTGGGTTCAGTTCGATAACCTTCTAAATGACCACTGCCACAAAATTTTCTCCTAATACATACTTCATAGAACTGAAAAATGGACTTTCCTAAAGTCTAAATCTGACCATGACACTTCCTTACTGTATCTTCAATATCTTCCTATTACTTCAAGAATCAAATGCAAACTCTTTGACATTTAAAGTCCTTTACATCCTGTCTTACCCTATCTTTTCACCCTTATTGAACATTACCCCTTTCACACACTGTACAGTCCAGCCAAATCAGACTTCTTGATATGTTCCTCAAAACGGTATGGCATCTTCCTTCTCTTGCCTCTCTTCTACTATTATATCAGCTGTCCTCAATGCCTGGAATGCTCCTTCTCTCAGAATCCTTAGTTCTCTCAAGGCTTAACTCAAGCATACCTTACATAAGGCCTTTCCTGATCAAGAGTCCCCACCTCCCCCACCTACTGCTACTGCCTGCTCGCAAAAATCATCTTAATATATTTAGAATATAATTATCTTTTGTTGCTCTATACTTGACAAATACCCATGAAAGATGGGATTTTCTTATATTATATACATACACATACATGTTTTCTCTTCTTATTAGATGGTAAGCTCCTGGAGGATAAGGACAACTTTCACTTTTTTTTCTTTCTAGCTCCAGTACATAGAATAGTGCCTAGGAGGTAATGCATAAATGTTTTCAATTGAATGTTGCAACAAAAGAAAAGAATGAGAAGATTTCAAAGTATTGAAACATATAAACTGATGAAAAGTCAAGTAAACAGAACTAAAAGAAATACATACTGACTACAATGTAAAAAGAACAACAGAAAAAGAATGCCATGGTTATAATGACCAAATTTAACACCAAGAAAAAGTTGCCAAATGTATCATCTTCCCTTCTTGGAAGAGATACACAAGTTTGGATATGGAATATTGCATATTCTCTCAGAACAAGTGGTGTGTTTTTAATTTGAATTGCTTCTCTCTGTCTCTCTCAATTCTTTGTTACAAATGAAGGCTCATTGGGTAGGAAAAGGAATAAGAGATATATTCCAAAAAAAGCAATTTTCAAAAAGATATCAATAAAGATAAAATGGTCAATATTTGAATTCATATTGCTTCCTTACCCTTTTTCTGTCATAAAGGTTTTTTTAAAAAATACGGGACAATTTGGGTGGGAAAGGGGGAGAACAGTAATAGTAACTAAAATAAATAATAAAAATAATAGCAATTATGGTAATAATAGTGATAGAAAGGTATCAAAAACAAAGATAAAGGGGTAGCTGGGTAGCTCAGTGGATTGAGAATCAGGCCTAGAGATGGGAGGTCCTAGGTTCAAATCAGACCTCAGATACTTCCCAGCTGTGTGATCCTGGGCAAGTCACTTGACCCCCATTGCCCACCCTTACACCACTCTTCCACCTAGGAGCCAATACACAGAAGTTAAGGGTTTAAAAAAAAAAAAGGACAAAGATTTTAAAATACATATAGAAAGAGAATCAGGGTTTCTTTAAAATAAACATGTTAAATTTATCACATTCCTTAATCAACCAATAAACATTCATTAAGCATCTACTATGTGCCAGACACTGTATAAGTGCTGAATAAAAAAATTTTTAAAAAGAGGAAAAAGACAATCTCTGTCCTCAAAGTACTCACAGTCTTATAGAGAACAATAAGCAAATACATACAAAGCAAGATGTATATAAAATAAGTAGCAAATAAGAGGGAAGTCACTTGAATTAAGAGAGGTTAGGAAAGATTTACTATAAAAGATGGAATTTTTATTGGGACTTAAATGAACTCAGGGAAGTCAGGAGACAGAATTGGAAAGAAAGAGCATCCCAGGAATAGAGGACAACAACAAAATGTCTGAAGTCAAGAGATGAAGTGTCTTGTTTGTGAAAAAGCTAGGAGATCATTTTCATTTGATGGAAGAGTACATAGTTGGGAGTGATATATAAGAAGTCTGGAGAAACAGAAGGCGGCTATGTTATGAAGGGTTCTGAATGCCAAACAGAGCATTTTGTATTTGATCCTGAAGGCAATAGAGAGTGATTGTAAATTACTAAGTAGGGGCCAGGCGACCATGGTCAGAACTGTACTTAGGAAAATCACTCTGAAAAAGGCACACTGTAAAAAATTTATAGTTTTGTATACAAAACTCTTTTTCCATTCTTTTTTTACATATAGAAATTGGTATCTATCAAGTAGCATTATAAAAAATATATATTCTAAATATTTTAACAGAAGAATTTTTAAATAAAAGTTATGGCTTTTAAGCAGTTGGAAAGGGAAGTGATGTTCACTATTACCCAACATGTTAATTAAGGGGGGAAAAAATCACAGCAAACCAAACTCATTGCTTATTTCACAAAGTCTATGATTCTGTGAACTAAAGCCAAAAAAAGTAAAATAATAATAATAATCAGTAGATTCATCATTCAGAAGATGCAAAGTAAGAACTCAACAAAATTTGTTGAATTGAAATGACCTGAAATGAAGAATAGAATTGGTTTTATGAAGGAAACTTCTACATAAGCAATATTATCAGAATCAGAATCATCAAATTTTCAGGCTGGAAGGGACTTCACAGATGGGCTAATCAGTGGACAGTCTAAACTGAATAAGGATATATTCTCCAACATTATTGAGAAGTAGTCATACAGCCCCTACATGAAAACCTCTAGCAAGGAAAAAGTCACTATCTCCAGGGGCAGTTCAATCCAGAATAGACACTCTCAGTGTAAGGTTTGTGTGTGTGCGTGTGTGGTGTTTTTTTTTAATTTTCCCTCAAAACAACATTAAATCTGCTTCTCAGTTTCACCCACTGCTCCTAGTTCTGCATTCTGATTCCCAACAAAGCAAGTCTAGCCCTCCCTTCCACATGAGAACTTTAGATATATTAAGCTGCTATTATATGATCTCCTAACTATTATCTTCTCCAAGATCAACATTTCCATTACTTCAATGGCATGATCTCTGTTCTTCTCACCATCCAGGGTACTCTTTTCGAAATGCTCCCCAAAAGTCCATCCTAAAAATATAGTCTAAAAAACACAATACTACAAATGTAGTCTAAACAAGATAGAGAAAATCATGACTCAACACATGCCTCATTCTGGAATCTGATTTTATTAATATATCCCAAAGTCGCATTAGCTTTTGTCTGCCACATCGTACAAAGTTTGCAGTTCACTAAAACTCCCAAGTCTATCTATTCATACCCTAGCCTGTCCTTTGCAGTTGATTTATTAAATGTGAGTCTTTTCACTTTTTAAAAATTATGTCTCTCCTTTCTACCAAACATGCTATGGTAGAAAGAGCCCTGGACTTGAAATCAAGAGAACTAGATGTAAACCCTTCCTTGGAAACTTACTAGCCTATGTTTGTTTCCACATAAAGTGTGGAAACATCCTTATTTTGCAGAATTATTGTGAAGAAAGTGTTTGCTTTCTAAGCCTTAAAATGTTATTATAAATTTGAATTCGTATTGTTACTATTCATCTTCTTAGATTCAATTCATCATTCCAATTTTTTGAGATTTTTTCCCAACTTCCAGCATGTTAGTTATCTCTCCAAGCTTCATGTCATCAAGCAATTTAATAATCAAGCCGGGTATGACTTTAGCCAAGTCATAGACATAAATGTTTAATAGCAGAAAACCAAGGATGGGAAAAATTCCTAGACATTCCCATATTAGGCCTCTCTCCAACTTGGCACAAAACCAGTTATGTTGACTTCAGGTGGCCAATTGTTCAAACAGTTCTGAATTCATTTAACTGTTCTATCATCAAGCCAATGACTATCTATTTTGTCCATAAGGATACTTATAAAAAGCTTTGTCAAATGTTTTGTTATAATAATAGTAACTAGCATTTATATAGTGTCTATTATGTGCCAGGCATTGTGCTAAGTGTTTTACAAATATTATCTTATTTGATCCTAAAAACACCCTTGGGAGGTGAGTTTATAGTCTCTCTATGCCATTTTCCTCATTACCAGACTATTAATACTATTAAAAAAGAAGTTAGTCTGCCATGACCTATTCTTGACAACACCATGCTGGCTCTCAGTGAAACTTCCCTTTCCAGAGTTGCAAACCCTCCCTTCAACAATATATTCTAGTACTTTGCTATCAGTGCCAAAGAATGACTCCCCTCTATCCACTTTTTCTTAGACATTTGTCTTTCTCTAGTCCTAGAGCACCTCTCCCATTCTCCATGACTTTTCAACTCAGTTCCTCAAGAGACTACCATTGCCAAAGTACAATATTTTTGAAATTCTTTCATATAGTTGGCCCACCCTACAGTCGACTTTCCCCCTCCTCCCCATTTCTCCAACAATCAATTGACTGACAAGTATTTAGTAGACAACTACTATGTCTAGGAACTGTGCTAGGCACAAGAAAGATAAATATGAAATGAAACATTCTCTGCCATCAAGTAGTTTACTTTCTATTGAAAGAGACAATGGGATTCTTTTTTTGTGAAACTATATAATAAACTTTCAAGTCCCGTATAAACATAAAGTATTATAAGCTCATAAGACGTTGTATGTTGTATGAAATACCTGGGTTTTAGTCCTGCCTCTGGCATACTCATACTACCTGTGGAGTCATAGGCTAGTACTTCATCTATTAGTACCCAAGGCAATTCTCTAAAACCATGTTACACATGAGCTATCAATCTGTATTGGTTGAGGAAATTGCCAGGAAAGTCCAGCACTCTTTCCACTCTAACATTCTGTACATTCCATTCCTTGGGCTCTTACCTCTTAGCTTAACTTGTGCCATGCAAATGCTCTATACCTTTACCAATCTGGGATTGTGGCCACCTAGTCTAATTTAAAAGTAGTTCTAGGAGACCAGGATTAATTTTCCCAAACCAATAAGTGACAGGTCCATGCCTCTCCCTCAAAAAAAAAAAGATTTATAAGTATTTAATATAGTGATTTACACATAGTAGGTACCCCTTTACAAATCTATATTGAGTTGGATAGTGTTTAGCATATTACGTATAGAACAAAAGCAAGTCATTTTTAACTTCAGAGCTAAAAGAGATGTTAGAAATTACATTGTCCAACCTTCTCATTTTACAAATGAGAAAACTGAAGCCCAGAGAGATGAGAGTGACTTGATCAAGATCATATAGGCAGTACCTAGCAGAGACAAGATTTGTGCCTGGGTCCTCTAATGCCAAGTCCAGCACTCTTTCCACTCTAACATTCTGTACCTTCCATTCATTGGACTCTTACCTCTTTGCTTAGCTGGTACCATATGCATTTACCAATCTGTGACTGTGGCTACCTAGTCTAATCTAAAGGTAGAACTGCCCATTGTTAGAGCTGTCCCCAAGTTCTACCTCCTCCCAGATATATTACTTAACTATTCTCTTTGCTGATATTCACACTAATCTCTCACTTCTCTAGTCCCACTAAATTGTGACTAGTGCTCAATGATATATACCTCATTCTTTACAGTTTCACAAGTGTTGGTCTTTTCTCCCCCACTGTCCTAGAAATTCCCTTAGGAGCAAAGAACATGTTATGTCACAAACACATTTGTATCCTTCATAACTGCTAGCAAAGTTCTAGGCACAGAGTAGACTGTCAGATATCGAACAATCTAGAGATGTTTGAGAGTCTGACTCTATTAGAGAGATTAAAAAACTTGTAAATTTACATCTTTAATTTGTGAGAAGAGGAGGGAGAAAATACAAAGTTTAGTAATAGCAAGTAAGAGGATTAAAAAATTCATCCCTCCAATACATCACAAATATGTTTCTTTAGTTGTTTCCAAAATATATAATTTCCATAGCCTTGAATGAAAAGAATTTCTTCTTCAAGAATGTTAAATTTAAAATCTATTCTTTCCTTTTTAGTACCAAGTATGAATTGATAACTAACTTTTCCTCTTTAGGATCTTTTTACTTATGTAACCCTGTTCCAAAATGGCTTTTTCTTACATAAATTTAAATTTCCTGAGGGTCACCTTAAACAACCGCATATAGCAGTAAGGTTATAAGACAGGTTCATCCTGCCACCCCAATGCCAGTTATAAAAAGGATTGATCCTATTACACCCTCCACCCACCCTATGAAGTGAATGCCTTTACAAAGAATCTGCAAAATACCAGTGGATTGTATCCCGAAGTTTTCTGAGTTTGTTGTTTTAAATGGTGAATTATTTTTTCCCACAGAAGAAATATTATAAATGGTTGAGGTTCTCAAACCAATCTAAAAAAAGCACTCAATCCATAAAGTATCTAGAGCACATTATTTCAATGACAACAAATCACCATTAATTAAAATAGTTCTATGGGAGGAAGAGGAAAGTGAGAACCATTTCCCAAGTTCCTACTACAGATGCTCGGAATATTCTCCTCTTCCATTCCACTGAGGTAAAAAGAGCTTGATGTGAGAGAAGGCAAGGGAAGACTGGACAATATTCATAGGTACTGCTAATTTAACTACACTGATGTAAATCATTCCCCAGTTTCTCTAAATTGCGGAACATGAGGTTGGAAGACAGAGCCTGCTTTTATAAGCTAAAGATATGGACTCTACTAATTCACATATGAGGTCATTTATAAGTCAATTATTCTTAAGTTATGAAGTGCCTATATCTTGTTAGTTACATTCATTTATTTGAGTCCTCCTATGTGCAAGTACTACAGTAGGTACTATGCATCATGGAACTTATACTTTAGGTTAAGATGATAGATGAAGAAGTTCAATTTCCATAAACATTTAGGTGCCCACTATATAGAGAAGATTCTGGGAAGCACTAGGAAAAATACAAAGTTTAGATATGCCATAAACTCTAACCTCATGGAGCCTAGTCTAGAAGGGAGATATTCTGTACACACAAATAACTATAATACAAAATGCTTAAGTGCATAAGAGACCAGAGTTATATGATGGTCAAAAAGGGAAAGGTCATTAACGATTGGAGGAGACTTCATGGAAATGACAGCAATTTGGGTTGGTATGTAAAGACTAGATAGGAATCCAACAGGCAAAGAAGGGGACAAAGAATGACCTAGACGTGCAGAAAGTGTAAGTAAAGTCAAAGAGACAGGAAAACAGTATAAGGCAAAATGTGATGAAGGTTTTAAAAAAATTTTTAAGATTTTAAAAAGTATATTTAAAAAATGTTTCTAAAAAAGAGTATACAACTACTGGCTGGAAGGATCAGAGAATTTGAGCTGGATTGCAAAGTGCTGGTAGGATTTCACAGGTTGGCATATAAGGTGTAGAAGGAGTTTATTTACAAAATTTCAAGCCCCAGTTACAGGAAAAACATCATAGTACTTTGACAGCAATAGTGAAACAAGAACTATTTGGGGAAGGAACGTGACAAATGTGCACTGGCACATCCTTAATTGGTGGTGTTGATAAGACATCTAGATAAGGCTACCTAATAATCTGATAGAAATAAAGAACTGGAATTTTAGGATTTAGCTACATGCAATAGTTAATATTGGAAAGTAAGGTAGTGCAGCAGATTAGAATATAGACCTGGCTGGCCTCAGACACTTACTAGTCATGTGAGCCTGGGCAAGTCACTCAACTCAATCCTGTTTGCCTCCAGTCCTCATCTGTAAAATGAGCTGAAGAAAAAAATGACAAACTACTCCAGTGTCTTTGTCAAGAAAATCCCAAATGAGGTTATGACGTGTTGGACATGACTAAAATGACTGAACAACAATAGTTAATATCACTAGAGACATTAAATTGATTCTTTTATCTCTTTTTTTTTGGGGGGGGGGGTGCAAATAGAACCTTAGCAAACATCAACATTCATCCAAGCAAGAAGAAAAAAAGCCATCAAGTAAGAGACAAGGGAGGAAGGAGGATCTGGATCAAAGAATGTAGGGAAGAAATCTTAAAGATCATCTAAAAACCAGAACTGTAGTTTCACAAAACCCAAAAAAGGTCAAGTTTCAAAAGAGAAAACAGCCAACAGTATGAAGTGCTATAAAAATCAATTTAATTAACATTTCTTAATCACTGTAGCAAAGCATGGTGCTAGCCTCTGGGATAGAAAGACAAAAATATAAACTTCTATTTTCAAGGAGCTTACATTTGACCAGGAGGGGGGCATTCTGCATTATATTAGAAGTTCTTTAAGGGTAGAAACTGCTTTCATTTTTCCTTTATATTCCTAACCCTTACTACAGTACCTTAAATATAGTAAGAAAAGAAAAAAGGCCCTGGTATAGGGTTTGGACTAGATAAACCTAGGGTTCCTCCTTGCAATTCTGACATTCACAGATTTTCTGATTCTATAAATCCTTCTTTTATAACCTATATATATATACATATATCATTTTAGACAGACATTAATGAAGCTAATAGATATTTAAAGATGAAATTGAACCAAATGAGGCCCTAAATAAAACTTTTGAGATATATCTTTTGTTTTTAAGTAATCTTGAAAATAAAGTTGGCTACATAAATTGGAAGTCAGCAGCCTTAGCAAAATAATTACTTTCAAATATTAACTATACTATTTACAGAAATAGCTTCTTTGGAAATGGGAGCTATCATACAAGCTTTTGGTTGCTATAAGATAAATCTGGATAAGAATTTTTCCCCTATCACATAGCATAAATTTAACACAAACCCAAAGAAAATATTTTTACATTTACTCTAGTATTGTACAAACAGGCAGAAAATCATCAGATCTATTTCTTTTAATACAAAATTAAAGGAAGACTATGCTTTCAGAGATTAAACTAATTATCCATTTTGACCTACTTGTCAGACTCACAAAGTACTATGGGTATAAGTTAATACTTCCAAAGTGTTTTTATATTTAATGTGATTATTTAGAGCTTTCCTTTTTTCAAAGTACAATAAAATTCAACAAGAATTCTGAGTAAAATTTGTAAATGATATTAAGAATATTTAATATACAACTGCTCCAGAAATAGTTGTTTGGTACTCTTTCCATTTATGCAAATTCCAATAACACCCAATGCCCCCCCCATATTAAAAAGACCAACTTCATAAGTTATTCATGACCTGGTGGCCAACCTTTTTGATAATGAATCCCTCTATTCTTTATTAGACTAACCCCTATAAAACAGCTATATAGTTGGTCACCAGATATGAGCTCCAAGTTATAAAGTGTTATAGGACCTGCTAGTACTTTCACTTTGTACACCCCAGAGTAAACTCCATGCCACAATGAGCAAAAATAAGCCTTTATCAGATATTAGAAATGGTAAAATACAATAATTTTCATTAAAGAAAAATATTATTAGAATAAATTCTCAAAAAGGGAAATAATCTGTCCCACCTTTTACAATAATTTTTTTATAATTTCCTAAAATACTTTCTAAATTTTCATATTAATACTGTGAAAAAATTTTTGTCTATCTTTGTCTTAGGTAAAATTCCTTCATGCCAATGTAACTTTCCTGACAAAAGGTACAGCATCTAAATGATCTAGATGAATGCCAAAATGTTTAAAAAAAAAAAAAAGACTTGAATTTTAAAGTTGAACTATAAACCATCAAAATTAAAATATTTTAGACTTAAAATAGGATGAATATAAAATTATTTTTTAAATTGGGAATTTCCAGTCAATAATTAAAACTTTTAAAAACTTTATGTGCATGATTCTGAGAAGACAAGCAAGAAAGCAATTCAAAGAATAAGGTAGTCCTTGCCATTAAAAAACCTAGTCTAGCATGAGAGACAAAACAAGCATACGAATTAGTAATACAAAATATATCATAGATGTTCTAAGAAAGGTTCAGAATAACATAAAGGTCCACTGAAGGGAAGATGGTTTTCTTTCATTGTTTTTAGGGGATGGGACATAGGCTCATAGAAAAAAAGTATTTCTGCTCTAGGGATTCCTAAAAAAACTTTCAACACCTAGGCTGAGGAATTTGAACCTCACTTAGAAGGCAATAGGAAACTAGTGGAGTTTTTAACTGGAAGTAGAAAAGGCAACATGATCAGAACTGTCCTGTAAGAAAATTAATCTATCACCAGAGGGTAAGATAGAATGAAGAGAAAAGCAGAGATGTTGGAAAACTATTTCAATTAATGATATCCTAAACTTAGGTAGAATCAGTAGAACGGAAAAGGAGAATGTAAGGGAAAGGCATTTGGGTGGTAAAAGCAACCAAATTTAGCAATTTATTGGATGTCAGCAAAGAAGATGGAGAAAGTAAAGAAACATTTCATAGATTGTAAGTACATTAAAGACAGAGACAGTAATTTGTTCATCATTGCACTTTTCTCAGCATCCAGCAGTGTCATCTACCTAATAGGCACTTGAACATTTTTAATATGTAAATATATACAGATATATATACATACACATTGCTAAGTATTGTTATTTTGCTTTACCTATACTATGGGTGGGGGTGGGAGGTTGTTCAGAGACTCAGTTTGACGCAATAATGAGAGTGCTAAACTTGAGTCAAAAAAAATCTGGTTTTAAATCTAATCCTTAATATTGCCAGGGTAGCCATAAGACCCTGGCCATATCACTCAACTCAGTGCCCAATGCAACTAAGACAAGAACCTAAAGATCCTGAACTACATTAAAAGAAGTTTTCACGCAAGGAGTTCCTGATATGGATGAAATCACAGGCTTAGATTAATTTTAAGTTATTTTTATGCCTTTAAAATAACTATATTAGTTCCTTGAAAATCCCCAAACAACTGTTCTACTTTATAGATAGATCCAGAAGAAAATGGACCAGGAAGTTGGTACAAGTTCAGCTCACTGCTTCTCTCTCCCCTATAGGGTTAGGAGTAGTAGATCATGGTACTGATGATGCATATCTTCAAAGCTTAAAAGAGAGATTGGAGAAAGGCAGAGATAAGGAAGAAGCAGGATGATAGGTGGCTGGGTAGAAAATGAAAACTGTCTAATTCTCTCCCTTTCCTTCCAACCTAGTTAGTGGCAAAGAGCAGTTCATTTGATTGTTTACACACTGGTGAAGACAAATTATATGCTAAACAGTTGTTAAAGGAAAGTAGTGAGGGAGGGCCTAAGGAAAGGGATTAGGTACTAGGCAAGGAACCACATGGTAGAAGCTTGGAAGACTGAGATATTATAAGCATCCCAATATATAGCAATGACTATGAGGTTAAATTCCTTCTAGTCATATGAGGAAGAAATGAGTTTCCATTTGAAAAGCTATGAAATTTTGGTTAAGAGATATTCTGTTGCTAATAGCCAGTTATTATTTAGCTATATTCGACCTCTGATTTCTTTTTATAGAGAATCCAATTTTATAGGGATAGATTTGAAAAGTATAAGGTGTAAGGACACTTCCATTGTCCTGAGTCAGTCAAATGGAACTGTCCAAGGCAATATTTATTCTCTCTTAGAGACATTAGTGAAGAGAAAAAGTGAAATAAGAATAGTGTGGTCTTCATCATTTCAGCTCCCATCATTCTGGATAGTCATAGAATTGGAGGGAAAGTATACCATAGTGTTCCTTCTCCAGTGAAAGGGAGTCTTGTTTCTATTTCTATTGACAACTCATCTTCCATTTTTAAAAAATGGATAATCTATGGCTTATTTCGCCAACAAACTGAAACTTTAACCCATTCAGCAACAGCAAAACTAGAAAGGAATAACTAAGTCAAGTCTTGCAATTATATCTAGCGAAGTATGACCCAAACAGATCAGAGAAACAATCTTTGGCTCTCTGGTCCTTTTGGTTATTGTGCAGTCCTTTAGTCATGTCTGATTCTTCATGACCCCACGGACCATGCCATCCATGGAGTTTTCTTGGCAAAAATGCTAGAGTGCTTTTGCCCTTCTCCAGTGGATTAAGGCAGAGAGTTAAATGACTTGCACTGGTCATAGAGCTAGGAAGTGTGAGGCTGGATTTCAACTTGTCTTCTTGACTTCAGGCCTAGCACTCTATCCACTGAGCCTCCTATCTGCCTCCTGCTTTCTGATCCACAATAACCTAAAAATACTTGAACACTGGTCATAAGATCATAGATTTAGACCTAGAAATTACTTCAGATGCCACTTAGTCCAACCCCATAATTTTATAGATTAGGAAACCGAGGACTGAAGAAATCAAGGTCATATGTAATAAATGTTACAAGGAGAATTACAACCTATATTCTCTGACTTCAAAGCCAATGAGTGTTCTTTCCACTGTACCATGATCCCTGCCAGGCTTCCAGACCTGACCCAATTTAATCACTACAGCGGATCACTTGTGATAGCGTTAACACCATTTCAGGAGAATTAAGATTTGGAAAGAGGAAAAAATATAAAACAAATACAAGTGGTAGTTTAACTATAGAAATAACAGACTAAAAGTTTGATAATTAGTAAATATTCTAATAGCCATAGACCATAAATGAATCACAGAACAGAATTTTAGAATTTGAAGGGAACTCAGCACTTATCAAATCCAATCTATACCCCAAAATAAATTCCCACTGGAACACAGTATACCTGACAAATGGTAATCCTATCTTTGCTTGAAGTCTTATATTTATGCATAGAGAGCAGTTTGTTAGAAAGTATTTCCTACCTAAATACATCTTCTTTGCAACTTCCACTCAGAACTGTAGTCCAGTTCTATTCTACAAAGCCAAAGAGAACAATTAGCATGGCAGGCAAGCTAGAAGCAGGAAATCACTAGACTGGAGTTCTGGTCCAGGCTTTGTCACAAACGAGCTATGAAATTTTAGACAAGTCTTTCTACTTCTCTAGGTATCACTCTCACAATTTATGAAATTAATAGCTGGACTGCATGGACTACATAAGGACACTAAACACTTCAGGGTTGATGTGCTATGATTCTAAATGGTGACTCCATTTTAAGCAGTTTGCTTCTAAATTACCTCTATGAAATTAAGATTAGATAACATCATTATTTGGTCAAGCCACATAATTAGAAATGATTTACTAATATCAAAGGTACACATAAATGAATGGCTAGTTCAGTACCTAGAGAACAGTGAAAACAATATTAGTTACCTAATCACTACTTCAGGTCATTTGTTTTTAAGCCATTATTAATACAGTATACCACATAACATTTTAATAAAGAATAATTTGTGCTGACATAGTATATTATGATAGACTTTTGCTAACATATTTGACTAAGGTTTTTTTCTTTCCTTCTTGGACTATACACTTTAGGAATAGGTGACCTTAAAGGTGCCTTCCTGCTCATTCTAATATACCAAGATTCTAGTCAAATCCAACATTTATTCTACTCCTATATAGTTTTGTCCTATTGAACATCTGATAGAGGGAAATAGAAAAGGAAAACAAATTATTCAAGCCATTTATGGATAGTTCATAACTCAAAAGACTGTAAAAGTGTTAAAATATTCCATTATGTATTTTTGACAAGATATAGAAATTTGAGGTTAAAGCAAAAAAAGCATAGCCAACAAATATTTTATATATAAGATGATAAAGCTATCGAAGTTAGGGAGTTTTTAAAAATTTAGTTACTTTAAGTTAAGGATCCCATTCCAAAACTAGGCAAGGTATTTACCTTAATGTCACATTCACTCCATCATTAAATAAAGTTGAAGACAGTTTTCTTTTCAAAATAAGGTATTCACTTTATCATTCATCTGTGGTTACCTTAATGTATATAATTCACAACTACAATGAAGTTTGCTAAAAATTCCAAAAATTCTGCTACTTTAAGTTATTTTCCTAGTTCAATGGCAAAACATTTACTTTAGAAATTTGCTGCTACCAAAGTCCTTTACCCATTATATGTATATTTATGCTTATTTTGTTTTATGGCAGTTTTTAGGAGTATTGAAAATATGAATATAAATTTTTGTTGTGCTTTCAGTATCAACTGATTCGTTTCCTTATCTAATGAACTAATTTTCATAATTTTGGAGGAGGAGATTGATAGAGGACAGGATGGGATACACTAGGGAAGGAAAGGACAGGGGCTTTTTAGTATGGAAAATGACCCCCAAATAGCTAAAAAGCTTGATGGAAAAAAAAGATCAGAAACTATCCAGGTATCACACAAATGATAATATATGGCACAGAAGCCTAGAAATACATTCATACATACATACATACACATATATATGTACACACACATGTATATTTGAAGTGGAAGAAACATATAACGTTAAATTGACCATGAATATCTAATTTTCTTCATTCATCTATATAAAGCCCACCCCCATCTACATTCTCAGTTTGCTAACTAGTCATACAACAGCAAAGGAAGTGTCAAGCTTTCTAGATAATTGCAAAAATGTATTGATTACAGAAGCTCAGCAACAGGGGTTTCTTACCTGATCCTCAATATTGATGAAAACCCTGGCAAGCAACTCCAACCAGCCATATTACCTATTATGCCTTCTCTTCAGTTACACCATTATTTCCCTGAAGGATAGGCAACCTCCACCCTACTCAACACAGGCAGACACATGTATATGCACACCTGTGTATACACATACACATACACACACTCTTTATTCTATCAATTAAAACCATGTCCTTCTACTGATTTTCCATTTGTGTGCCTTTGCTCAGAGATGGAATTTGATGAATCCCAACATCTATTATGAAAATCAAATGAGACAACAGATTCCAAAAATATTCTATTTTAACATGAGCAGAATTCTAAGTGCCTTAAATTCAAATAATCGAATCAAGACTTTCAATCCTATTCCACAACAGCTTCGCTACTCTTAAAGTCAATTTAGTTATAGCATTTAACCAATTCAAAAACAAAAAAGTACCCTTTTCATACAAAGCTTCTCCTTCTAGCAACCAAAAAGGTATGACCTCTCCTGCTTAGAAAGAGAAAAAAGTAAAACCAGTGAATGTGCAGTCAAAACAGCTACCATTAACAATCTACAAGGAAAATGAAATAAATAACATCATCATTTTAACTGCTACTAGTATAATCAATTCTATTTAATAAAATAGTTTTTAACCTCTTTATTCATAATATTAATAAAAGGCTGCCTTTAAAATCAAAAGTGATTAAATCACTTGCACAATTGTAAAATGGGGGAAACATGAACTAAAAATAATTACAGAACTATATTGAGGTCGCCTGTGGTTTAGTGTCTCACATAACATTTAAAATCAGAAATTTTAAGTTTTTCCAAATTAGTTCAAGCTGATTTTCCTCATAATTTGCTTACCAGAGATAACTAAGACTCAATTTGCTATATTATCAGTAACTTAAAGGATAACATAATATATACCAAAAAGAGTTTACTTTTCTGGATGATTAGCATTAGGTAAGATTCTGGACATGTAATGTTTTTTTCTAGACAATTATTCAATTTATCTCTATCACACAAGCAATATTGCAACCCTCTCTTAAAATTGCATGCAACTCCCTTAAGGAAGGATATATAACACTGAAAACATAGGGGGCCACAATGGCAATCTACTAGGTGCCCAATGGGCCTTATTGCATCATTTGCATAACTGGTAGCATAAGGGCAGCTTCTTGATTCCTTCACTATTATTTCACCAGTATAGAAATACAAAAAAAAAAAAAATAGTGTGTGGCTAAGTGTAATGGTAGAGAATTGTCATAATTATAGCCACATTGTATCAATTGCATGTGTTTAGAGGGGTCACTAAGTCCCAAACATACTACTATGGGAGCAAAGAAGAGTTGGCTAGAAGGAAATTGGTGATTATTGGTTCTATGGACAACCTCCTCAGCAACTTCTTAAGTCCTTCTGTTTGGAGAGTACCCATAAAAAATGGCAGCAAACAATGGTAGGAACTAGGAGTAAGAATTAGTAATGACTGCCATCAGGATCATATTTGAATCCTTGACAAGAGGCAGTATAACTAACTTGTCACTAAAATCTAACATTATAAGTACTTTGAGAGCCACTAAAACATAGTATATTCCCAATTCTATACCAGCACAAGCTTTGAAACAAATCACAATTGTCAATCTTTGCAGTGATTATAATTATTTTAAGATGTTTTCCATTTGATATGAATATTATATTAAAAGTCCACAAGAAGACATTTCACAGAATGTCAGTTAAAAGTGACCACAGAGACCATCAGATTCAATTCATGGCTGAACAAGAATCTTCCTCTACAAATATAAGAAGTTTTCCAGTCTTGTTCTGATTTAATATATTCTTCCAAATGGCAAAGAAGAACTCAAAAATTTTGAAATTTGAAAGGAAGTTCAAAGTCATCTTTTTTTAATATGGTATGCTAAGAAAAGTCAATCACACTTACATGTACCTAACATAACAATAAAATCAAAGAATATAACTACAATGTTTAATGCATGTCTTTCATTTAAAAGTTATCAAATTTTGAAATAACCACCAAGCTTCTTCTGTGATTTATGGATATTTTAAATGCCAACAGCATTTTACAATAAACTTACATGGATTTACAAGCATTTTTAAGAGATCTATTATCGTATGCCCTCTAGTATTTTCTAAAAGAGAAGATGTCTATTGGGAATAATTTTGTGACAGGAGGCAGTGTGGCATAATGGAAAGCATGTTGGCATAATCATAAGGTCTGGGTCCTAGAACTGGTTTTATGACTAAGTGATCTTATTAGGTAGGCAAGTAGGCTTAACCTCCATGTGCCTCAGTTTCCTCATCAGCAGAAAGAGGTTGTTGGACTAGTTCCCTAAGGTCCTTTCCATTTCTAAAATTGCCAGGAATGTCTGTACTACCCTTCTATGTCCATCTGCTAAAATCTTAATACCATTAAACCCCAGCTCAAAGCCTACTTCCTCCCCAAAGCATTGCCTAGTCATTCCTAATGGAGATAATCTTTCCTACTTCTGAACTTAATATAGCGCTTTCTTTACTTATCTACTGTATTAACTGATACTTATTTTATTTTTTCAAATATGTGTGTGTCTAAACACACACACACACACACATACACACACATAATTGCTCCTCATACATTTATTAGTTTTACAAGGTCAAGGCCAGTATCTTAATCTTTGTCTCACCTCTGCTACTAAGCACAGTGCTTTACACATAGGAGATGCTTAACACATTTTTGTTGAATGAATTAAATAATAATACCCAACACTTATATAACATTTTAAAATTTGGAAAGCATTTTCTATATTACCTCACAAGGTATACCTTACTCAGAAGGTAGATATAGGTTTTATAATCTCCATTTTATAGATATGAAAACAGAGGCTCATAAGTGTTTTGCTGATTGGTCAGCTAGTCAAGAATCAGAGATGTGATTTGAACCCATGTCTGCTTGCCTAAATCTAGCCTTCTCTTCACCCACTACTCCACACTGTAAAGTATCTATTTGGTAAGATCATTATATGTCCTTTTCCATTAATATTTCTATCATCTGATTTTGATGAAAATGCTATAGTCTGATTTTTTTTAAAGTTGATAGCCCGTTAAAAATTAAAGAAGAATATTCATAGCTGATTATTACCCAAGATTATTTTCCCAGCTCATAACCATAAGCCTACCATTAAGTGATATTTGAATTATAATGGAATTTAAGAGCAAATAATCTTCAACATTTTCAGATTAGTTATAGTATTAATTTCAGATGTCAGTATAAAAAAATTTTAAAGGTAATAGCAAAAATAGTGTTTAATGGAAGAACGAAAAAAGTGATATCTGCCAAACTTATAGAGTAATGGTAGTTTGAATAGATGGGTTTCATTTATAAACTTTTTATCAAATCTTGGTTTACCTACGTGTGTATATACACTAACAAACACAAATAAACACACACATTGTTTTTTCATCCTAGAACTACTATTAATCCTTGACCTACCTTATACATTTTTGACAATACTAAATCCTGTCTTATAGATTTTCATAACTAATAAATAAATGGAAAAACAGCAACAAAAAAGTGATTTATATAAAAAGTGAGACAAATGAATTTATTTGGAATTACCATGCCAATCCAAAGAATCATATTACGTTAGAACATTCCTGGCATGATCTCATACTTCAACAAAATATTCCTTCTCTTTTAAACAGCTAGACCAATATAAGATGTGTCTTTTTCCTTTATTGTTCTTACATAAAGCTCATTTGATCAGGAGGTTAAGTCATTTCCTGCCTGAACATAGCTAAAGTTTGGGGTGGAGAGGGTCATTTTTCTAGTAATATACTTGGTTGTTTTGACTAAGCATGTTTGTTCTTGCATCACCTTATTCCTATTAACATTTATAACTTAGTGTGGCATCCTCTATCAAACATGAAAACCTACATTGGTCTCCTGAGTGAGAGAACTACTACTACAAATAGTTCATTCTTTTGTCATTTTAAATTTAATTCTTTAGAGAATTAAATCATAATCATTTTCTTACAAAATTCTTACTAGAACATAGGAATTAAAAACTGCATGGTGCTTTTGCGGAAGGGCTACAATAAATTGGCTGTTGTCATTACTCTTACACATTAAATGTGTATGCATCTGAACACTTGAACAGAGTTCTCTTTTAAGAAAAACTTTTTAATTGTATGTGCTCTTTTCACCTAATAAAATCATTGGAATACATCCCTTTTAGGTATTGAGTTGATATATGTGAAATTTCTGATATTTAGTATTTTATAGTGTCCCACTGTTAACCAAATCAACATTCTCTGAGCTTAAAACTTTTAAGTTTCATCATCCTTCTCCTCACTTATTCTCTCCCTTACTTATTAAAATGAACACCTTTCAAACTGGAGTTTCTCATAACTAAATAAAGTTAGCTTGACTAACAAGATTTCCAAACATTAATGAAATTCTGATTATGGAACTAAAATTTACACAAATTAAAAATGACTAATTATGGATAAATCTTTGAAACTGTAATTTTTAAAGTTGAAAAGGAAAATCTAAATATATGAAAGTACTATTTTTAAACTTGTCTTTTACATCGTTTTTAGAACTGTTTTGAAAACCACCATTTTTCCTCAAAAGAAGTACCCCAAACTCTTAATAATAATCTTTCTATACTATTTCCTCCTCCTTTTCTATAACAAGAGTACAAAAAAGGTTATTTGTTTTAAAATAAGTCCATTTCTAAACTAGTATAACTTTACCTTGGGCTGCATTTAACACTATGAACTACTACTTTAACTAAAAATTGTTTAGAAGTGAAAAATGTGGAACTCTGATAGAATTCATCATACTCTGATTTTTTACATAAGGGGGAAAAAACTTTAAACATCATGAAGATATAGCTAATCGTGTACAAAGACTAAAAAACTACAAAAAAACTCATCACTCCTAAATTCTATGATTAGAATAACCACCTGTTAGAAGCCTAATACAAATAGGTTGTCTTCAACCCCCACATATCCCCCAGTAGATCACCTGGAAGGGAACTATTGCAACATTTACTGCTTCTTAATAAAACAAAATTATTTCCTGATATTTGTCTTATCAAGCTCTCTAATTCCTTTTGGAAAATGTTTTCTGCGGTGCCAGTTTTCAATGATTTTTCAAGAAAACTTTTAGTGAACAAGCCAGGACGATCAGAATTGTCTTTTCCTTATTATCACCTAGAGATGTAAAAGAGAGTTCTACTATATGCCCCAAGCATCTAGCTTTCAGCCTTTTTATTATCATTGTCAATGAATGGGCCCCAGTCAAATTAAAGCTGCCATTTTAGGTTAAAGACTGGAGAGCCTCTGTTGTGCAACAGCAAGACAAAAACACTCCAAGCGACAGATGCACTCTTGTGATTGGGGGTTGGGAGGGAATTATGGATTTCAAGTTTATAAAAATTACTGATTTCTTTTTAATAAGGATTATATATATATATGTGTGTGTGTGTGTGTATGTACATACATACATATATACACTTACACGTTACTGCAAAGTAATGGAAATTATAACTGATAAATCAACTACTCATGCTGCTTAGATCATAGTCATTAAGATTTTTTTTATCATCCTTAGAGTAGATCTGTGAAGAAATAAACAGATTTTTTTCAGCTGGATTATTATGTATAATTCGTGTTTTCTGTACTTATTAAGACAGAAAACAGGAGAGAGAAAAAATATCCCTTTTGGGAAGGTATTGCCCACTGCAAACACTGTTCAAAATCTGATTTTCTGAATGATCAGAGCATATAAATCTCCATGTTAAAAATGAGCTAAAAGAATGTTTGGTGTATTCCAGAAATCAAGCGAAGTGATGAATATCTTTAAGGAACTATTAAAAATGTACTTGTTTAATATAAAAAAAGAAAACTAAAAAGTGCACTCATCCTGTGGAGAGTTGGATAGTGTACCTAATTCTAGTAATTCAAAAGGAAACTCCCCATGTGGATTGCTACTTTTCTTTTGTCCATTGTCTGTTCAGGGGGAAAAAAAACAACTACTTTAAACCGAGGCGTGAACAGTCTCTAAAAGTGACCTCTGGAAAAAAAGAAAAAAAAAAAAAAACACGTCCGATCTATATGGCATGTGCACTATAAATACTGCTTTCCTATTAAAGAGTACTCACAAAGGCAATAGAGCAATTAGTTTTGGGGGGTATATTCCCACAGTGTGAGTGTCCTCCTCTTATGTAATGCTATCAGGATAAATGAATGCAATGTAATGATGGCTGCTCGTTGCCTGCAGCTCCTTCTCCCGGAGACTCACCAACAATCCCCCCCAACACACACACACACAGATACACCACCACCACACACATGTACACAGTGTCCGATTCTCACTTCCACCCGCCCCGCATTTAACAGCTTTCACTACCTCCACCGCACCACCACAAAAACCCACCCCATTCATCCGGTTCTCCCAGTGGGGCAGACACTCACGCACACCAAATCTCCGGTAAAGCCCAGCTCCCTATGTGAATCAAACAAACAACACCATCCCCCTCCCACCCTCGCTGCTTCCCCCTCCTCTTCCTCTCTCCACTGACCGCTTGGCCTCAAACCACCTTTTCCGTTCACCCTCAAAATCGCTGTTATTTTAAAAGAAAAACCCACCCCAACCCCTCTGGGAGTCACCTGGTGACCCCCACCCACTCTCTGCCCCTAACCTCCAGGCAGTGTAAGGTGGGGGGAGGAAGGGAAGCGGAGTTGGGTTTCGAGGGTTAAGTCTCTATTATGCAGCAGCCACCGCCACCGCCAACCCCAGTCCAGCTCGGCAAGGTAGTGTTATCTCTTTTCTCCTCCTCCCCCTCGAGTAACCCACCCCCCTCCTCCCCGCCCCTAGTCTCTCTTCCCTCTTTCTTTCTTCTTCGGCTGTTAGGAGCAGCCGAGGAGCCCCGGGATCCCCCTGTCTCTAATACGTGTAACTCTCAGTCGCTCCTTTCAGACCCTCCTCTCCTGCACTTTCCTGCTCTCAGGACAAACACTAGCACCTCGTGTTCTCTCCCTTTCTCCCCCCTCCTTTTTCTCCCTCTCCCCCCCCCCCCCCCGCACT
>NC_058130.1:508441548-508475449 GCF_016433145.1 Gracilinanus agilis
AAGAAAGAATGAGAGAGAGAGAGAGAGAGAGAGAGAGAGAGAGAGAGAGAGAGAGAGAGAGAGAGAGAGAGAGAGAGAAACTGAGGGGGGGGTGGGGGGCGGGTGGCAAATGGGTGGATGGAGAAATGGAAAGAGATGGGGGGGAGGGGTTAATCTTTCGGGAGTTCCACTTCCCGTCACAGAACTGGGACTGGAGAGGGATCTGGAGAATGTTTCCCAGTACTCTAGACTGGCCTCACTGGCCTTTCTTCAAATAATAATACTCTGGTGTTTGCTGAAGGTGGTGGTGTGGGGCGGTGGTCGGGTGAAAGTGCTACTGTTGCAGCCCTAGGTAGCGCCACAAAGTTGATGACCTCCTCCTCCAATTGATACAAACTCACAAGTACTAGTTTCGTTCCGCTCCGTAAGCTGCTGAAGGGGAGGGAGGAGGAGTGGAGGGGGTGCTTTAAAGGAGGAGGGAGGAGAGTGCATATTTAAAATGAGGAGTAGCCACGTTTTCCACCTCACATCACCTTTCCTTGTGTGTCAGGGTGCAGCACTCCCCCGAGGTAGGAAGCTGTTTATTTAGAACCCCTTCCACTCAGCCAAAAGTACGAGGAGGTGTTGCCCAACGCAACACAGACAGCCGCAATTCGAGGTGTTTGGAAATCTCTTCTGCAATTATCCTTCAACTTGAAATGAAGAGGCCCTTTTATTTCTTTTTGAATTAAATCTTTTGAAATGACACTTCTTCATAAGTAAATTCAGCACTACTTCTCAGTGCTGCCTTTCTCCCAAAGTTCATAGTAAAATGAGTTTCTGATTTTAAAACTACTAAATTAACTGCCTAGATGTGCTTAATTTCGTTGAAATTAAATTTGCCAAAATTGCCTTGCCAAAATAAATAAATAAGGCACTTGTTATGAAAGAAAGAAGTAGGTTGTGTACCCCTTATTAAACATGTTGGGGCTAGAATGCTTTAATCATTCCTTATCCCCCCCCCAAAAAAAACTGTTCTACCCTTAAATATTCAAGACATTTATTCTACTATGCTACTCTTTCCAATATATATATCAAACCTTAAGTTTCAGGTCTTTAGCCATTCACATTTTCCTGAAAAATGAATCAGTTTGCTCAGTCTGACTAATAAATCAAGGAATATCCAATTACAAGTTTTTTGAAGTCCAGAAGCCAGAATTGTAATCAACAATGGTAAAAGATGACTTCATTAGAAACTAATATTAGAAAAAATATTTCATAAAAGTTTAAGTCAAGGAAGCTAAGTTCCATATCTTCAGAAATTAAATATGATGTTGGGAACCTTATCATAGGATTCATTAAAAAGTTAGCAAATGTTAAATTTACCAAAATCCCTAGAAACTAAAAAATATTTCAAAACATGAAAACTGTACTTACATACTTTAGGTTTAGAGATTATGAAAATATTTCATGGTTAAATAATCTGCTCATCATCAGTGGCAATCATAAAGTTTTAAGTTTTAGTCACTAACAATTAGCATTTGGTTTCAATATTCATATTTCATCTGTTTTGACTAAGGGATGATCAGAATTAATGTTACTAGGTGACTAATAGTTGCAGTTGTTGAGAAATTAAGTAACTAATATATTTCTTTTTCTACTATTAATAATGTAATCTTAATGGGGGGGGGTCTTTTATAATTTTAAGGTTTGTAAAGAGTACACCAATGTTAACCTTATTGCTGAATACAAGAGAATCCATTGATTAGATCATTAGTACAATCTCTCCTAACCAATAACAAAGTAGCAATTCATATTATGGTAAATTCCCTGGCCCCTTAATGAAATATAAATTCTATGAAAAGGCCAATAGGCAATGAGATGAAGAAAAGGTTGACTATGCAGTCAAGAGGTATAATAGATCTATACATTTTTCACCTTATATAAAAATCATTGTTGAAATTTTTAGGATAAAGTAAAAAAAATCAGAGTTCATTTCTTTCTGATAGTGACTTTCAATAAAACAATGTCATGGAGAATGTTTGGCTGTGATTTTTTTTTTAAACCCTTGTACTTCGGTGTATTGTCTCATAGGTGGAAGATTGGTAAGGGTGGGCAATGGGGGTCAAGTGACTTGCCCAGGGTCACACAGCTGGGAAGTGGCTGAGGCCGGGTTTGAACCTAGGACCTCCTGTCTCTAGGCCTGACTCTCACTCCACTGAGCTACCCAGCTGCCCCTTGGCTGTGATTTTTATTGCTAATACAAATATATTTAAATATGACAGTATGAAAGATAGAATTTTGATTAGGCTAGAATCTCAGAGTTAAAGGAAAGAAGGAGACAAACATTTATTAAGCACTAAATTAAATACCCAGGTCTTTGTGATTCTAGGTCTAGCCCTCAGTCTACTCTACTGCATGGCCTTGATACCTCAGAATTCATCGAGTCCAATTCTTCTAAACCTAAAAAAGTACCCTTCTACATTATCATTATCAATTTCCTTTTCTGAATTTCTACATATTGGTATTTGTTCTGGCCTCTGGAGTCAAGCAAAATAAATCACCCCTCTTTCACAAAACAATTATTTTATCCCCTGAGATAACTAAGTGGCCCCTTGTACAGATTGTCAGGAAGACCTAAATTCATAATTCAACTTCAAACCCTTGCTGTCTGTGTAAGCCTAAACTCTCTGCCTCAGTTTCTTAATCTGTAAATGGAGATAATAAGCACCTACCCCCTAGGGCTGTTGTGAGGACAAAAATGAGATATTTGTAAAATGGTTTGCAAACCATGAGGCTCTATATAAATGCTAGTTAATATTACTAGTTCCTTCAAGCTAAGTTCCTCCAAACCATGGTAAGATTTCTCACCAGCCTAGTTGTCCTTCTCTGGACATATTCTTGTTTGCCAATATTCTTCCCAAAATGTAGCATCAAAACTAAGCACAGGGGCAGCTAGATAGCACACTAGATATAGCACCAGGCCTGGAATAGAAGACTGAAGAGGTGGGGGAACCAGGTTGAAATCTGACCGGAGGTACTTTATAGCCATGTAACCCTGGGCAAGTCATTTAACCCCAGTTGCCCAGCTCTTGCCACTCTTCTATCTCAGAATTGTTACTAAGACAGAAGATAAAGGGTTTTTGTGGGGAGGGATGGGAAAAGCAAGGGAACTAAGCACAATATTACAGATGTAATCTCTACAGGACAGAGTATAACTGAACTCTAGCCTCCCTTGGTCTAGACACTATATGCTTCTGGTAATGCAGCTTAAAGTCATATTAGGGTTTGGTTTTGGGGGGCCTGCTTCACCACACTAGCCTCATATTCAGTCAAGCAATCAATAAACATTTATTATACACCTACTACCTGCCAGACACTGTGCTAAGTCCTGAAGATACAAAAAGGGTCAAAAGATAGTCCTGGCCCTCAAGGAGCTAAATGTCCACTAAAACTCCCAGGTGAAGTTTTGTTTTTTGTTTTGTTTTGTTTTTTTTTATTTTGTTTTGTTTTTCTCCCTGAATGAATTATCTCCTCATTATGTTCTCTTAGCCAAAATCTTACCTTCTATAGGAAGGTTTTCCCAATCCTCTTTATTGCTGGTGCCTTTCTTTTGTTGATTTCTAATATACTTTGTATGTTGTCTCCCTCATAAGACTGTAAACTCCTTGAGAGCAGAGACTGTCTTTTGTCTTTCTTGCATCTGTGGCACTTAGCACAATACCTGGCACATAGTAAGTGCATAATAAATATTTACTGGCTAATTATACACTTAATTTTTTTTTATCCCAACAGAACTTAACATTTATCTCTATTAAAATTCTTCATCATCATAACTAGTATTTAAATAATGCTTTGAGGTTTACAAAGCACTTTATGTATGTTAACACAGTTAATCATCACAAGAATTCTTTGAAATAGGTATTGTTGCTATCTCCATTTTAGAGATGAGTAAATTGAGGCTAAGAGAGGTAAAAATGATTTGCCCAGGGTTACACAACTAGAAAATGTCTGAGAAGGATTCAAACTCAGATCTTTTGATTCTAAATCCCACATGGTAGCTGTTTCTATTACTATATTTAGCCTTTAGTCTATATTTAGCCCTTAGTTTTAAACTGTTGAAACTTATTGGTAGATCATGGAACCATAGAACTTAAACCTGTAAAAGCCTGTAGATATCTAGTGGAACTCCCTCATTTTATAGCTGAGGAAACTACAGGTAGTAAATAGTAGAGCTCACATTCCAACCTAAGCCTCTTAATTCCATATCTAATGCTCTTTCCACTACACAATGATGCCTTCCTTTATAGTGAGTCTATTATCTGACTAGTTAGCTTTTCCTCCAACTTTTGAGTCACTTGCAATGCAATAAGCATGCCATCTACATGCTGAAGGCAGGAACTGTTAGACAGTACTTTGTTCATAATTTGCTTTCCATCTTCTAGGTCTGTTTTATTTCCTGCCATCGTTGTGGCTTTTTTAAAAGTTCTTACCTTCTGTCTTCATAATAACTCTAAGACAGAAGAGTGGCAAAGGGCTAGGCAAGTGTGATTAAGTGACTTACCTAGGGTCACACAAGTAGGAAGTATCTGAGGACAGATATCAACCCAGATTCCCCACTCCATGCCTGGTGCTCTATCCACTCTGCTACCTAGCTGTCCCTCTGCCATCCTCATCTAAAGCTATGGGGCTGGCACCTACTCTCAGTTCTCATTCTACCCAGAGAAAGAAAAACATCAGTTATTTGCTGACCCATTTGATCAGATCACCCTTGCTCCCTTTAGCTACCTTTACATTCCTTCAAATTCCCTCACATTGTTTTCCCCTTCTCCCAACCAGGTACCCTGAATTTGGAATGTATATCTTCCGAAGTAATTCCAGTACACTGCAGTGGGAGCTCCAGTGAATAAGTCCTACCCCTATACTATAGCAGACAGATTTCCTGGGTAGTGAAGGGGAAAGAATCCTGGATATGCAGTCAAAGAGCTTGTGTTTGAATACTAAAAATTTACTTATTATCTATAGGACTTTAGGCAAGGAACTTAATCTGTCTGGGCCTGGGTTTTCTTATCCAGATACGATTTGAAACTAGATAACCTCCAAGGCCATATCTAACTAAACCTATGAACCTATAAACTTATGTTCTCTTAACTATCTAAGACTGATTCAAGAGAAGACCATAGAGAGAAATATCCTGGATTCCAATAGAATCAAGAGAAAGCTGTGTTGAAATCAAACCTGAAGAAATCAAACCGAGATGGCCCTTCACTATACCTCTAGCTGTATTTTAATTCCATCCCCTCCTCATCTGTAAAATGGGGATAATAATAGTACCTAGCTCCAAGGCTGTTGTGAGGATCAAACAAGATAATAATTGTAAAATGTTAGCACAGTGCCTAGCTAATAAGAGCTATATCATCATTGTTAGCTATATCATTATTATTATCTCCTCCAGGAGCTTGCCTCTTTGATCATTTTTCTCTCTTTCCTTCATCTAGAATATCTCCTATCCACTAATTCTTTCTTTGCCTCCTTTAGATAATATAGTTTGCTACATCCTCTAAAAAAATAAAAATTTTGATCCTGCCATTCCCTGAGCTATAATGGAGGCTCTGCTTGGGACCTGTCACTCACTTCTAGCTTCTTTACTTATTCTACATTCTTTCTCTCGACCTCAACCAGCTCCCAGGAGTTGTTAAGGCTATCCAAATGACTCCAAAATCTATCCGACTTTAATCTTTCTCCTTCATACCAATAGTAGAAACAACTGAATGATGATGATGACAATTAAAATTGTAAGGAAGATGATTGGGGGAATCACCTATCTATTTGAAGAGTTTCTCAATTAATTGAATGAATGAGTGAAAACTGCCCCCTAGCTCAGTCCATGCTTCATATCTCATCCAGTGATACAGTACAACACCAAGGCCTACCCAGCATGGGCATCATGCCAAATATGTAGCTATTGTTTTCTGGTGGGGGTGAGGGGAGGCAGAGCAGGGCAACAGAAAGAAAGACAGGGGCAGAGACACAGATGAGGAGAAAATGGAGAAAGGGGAGAGTGTGGGGGAGAGAGGGGGGGGGAGAGAGAGTAGTCAGAGAGAGAGAGAGATCAAAGGAAACATTTAATATGAAAAACAATAGATGTATACTAGAGTTAAAGTATGTAAGGAGAAAAGGAAATGGTTTTTTCAGAGTAGAAAGGGGAAGGATATTCCCTAGGTTTTAATTTAGAGATGGGAACCTGGGGACTAAGGCTCACAGTGAGTTTCCAGTGGCATAGCTCCTTACAGATCTGCTAACAAAGCTGGGTCCTGCCTTTCACTATGAAGCTGAATGGCTTAAGACAAGATCAAGTACTTGCTGTATTTCAATATGAAAGCATCACAGTAACTGGCATTATTTTTGCTGTGCTCTGGACCTATCTTGATGGTGAGTGAGTGAATGAAAACTCTCTTCATGTACTAGAAGTAGCCTAACCCAGATCCTGTTTGATACATGCCATTTGCCATGATATTGAAACCTAACTAGCACAGACAACTTGCCAACTTCCCTATATCCTGGGGATACCATCAGCTTCCACTTTAGACCTCTTACTTTTGCTCTGGGAACAATAATCAAATGGATGCTACAATTGCTATTAGAAAGGACTTTTCGATCTACCATCCTAAGGCCCCACTCCCACTCCCTAAAATGGCTCAGAACAACAACAAAAAATCCTCTTTTTTTGGTCACTACACCCCTGCTTGTATTGTATTCATCTAATAAATATAACCTTCTCCAAGACTCCCTTAAGCTTCCTCTCCAAAATTACCCTCCCCCACTCACATGCCATATTTGGTTTTCCATAGGGCCCTGCCCCAAGACCATCTCCAGCTGTGAGAGGAGGAGGAATCAAGACCATAGCTTCCTACTCTACTCCAAGACCATGTCTAACACCAGACTGCCCTCAAAGACATAACTTTTTCTGCCACCTCTTGCTCTCTGCCTCCCAAGAACTTCTCCAGAGTAGGGGATGTACTTCACCACATGCTCTTTCCTGTGAGGTGGGCTTTCATAGGCTACACCAGGCACAATATCTGCTATAATTTCAAACCTCAAAGAAGGTCCTTGAACAGACAAATAATATGTCTCCCTCAATAGGCCTCTCTTCAACCACCTATATATAGGTTCTCTAAGTTCACTCTTCCACTGGGGTTAACAAAATCTCATTCTCATCCCATTCCAGTGATTTGGAACATTTAGCTACCAATGTGTAAATCATACTTTCCATCCCCAACTAGCTACCCCTGTATTCCTAACCACTTCACCCTACCTCTAATGTCCCACTCAGCTTTCACTATGCTGTCTAGTATGCCTGTTCCAGGATGAAGTCAATGAATCAATTCATCAAGTATTAAGTGGCTGCCATGTGCCAGACACTGAACTAAGCATTGTAGGTTAAAAAAATAATAAATAAATTTAGATTTAAAAATAAATATAATAAATAAAAATTGTAATAACAATTATCCCTGCTCTCAAGGAGCTCATCATCTAGGGGGAGACAACATGATTTGAATGAATCTAGAGAAGCCAGGAGGTAGAAATGACATGCTTTGGAGGTATTCTCCTAAACTCCAATTACAATGGTAAACTTACTCCTAAAAGGGCTACTGTTACTTTTCCCCTCAGAGTTCTCTAGGAGAATATGAGAGGTTGGAAGTAGGATATCTTTCTTTTTTTTTTAAACCCTTACCTTCCGTCTTAGAATCAATACTGTGTATTGGTTCCAAGGCAGAAGAGTGGTAAGAGCTAGGCAGTGGGGTTAAGTGACTTGCCCAGAGTCACCCAACTAGGAAGTGTCTGAGGCCAGATTTGAACCCATATTTCTAATGCTATAGCTCATGAACACACATTGGTACTTCCTGCTGATAATTATCAGCCAACATAAATTAATTAGCCAGACAAAATTGGGCTTTAGAAAGGGGCATTTCACTAAGATGGCATAGTAAGAATGCATATAAGATCAAAATGGATACATGATCTGGACATTAAAAAAGGATATCATAAGTAAAAAAGAAGAATAAGGAACATATTACCTATCAGATTTATGGAAAGGAGAGGAATTTATGAGGCAACAATAGATTGAGAGCATTGCGAAATGTAAAATGGTTAATTTTGAGTGCATTAAATTGAAAGGGTTTTGTACAAATAAAACAAATGTTGCCAATAGAAAGAAAACACAAAATTAGGTTAAAAAAATTTATAGACAACCTCTTGGATATAGGCCTTGTGTCTAAAACATGTGGAGAACTTTGTCAAATTTGTAGACATAGGAGCCATCCCCTTAATTAATGAGTGGGAGAGTACATGAATAGACAATTTTCAGATGAAGAAATCAAAGCCACATTTAGGTATATAAAAGAATGCCCTAAATCACTACTGATTAGAGAAATGCAAACCAAAACAATTTTGAGAAGGCACTCATCAGATTGGCTGGAATGATGAAAGGGCAAGATAACAAATGTTAGAGGAGATCTGAAAAAATGGGGACACTAATACAGTGTTGGTGGAGCTATGAACTGATCCAGCCATTTTGTAGAGTAATTTGGAATTACACTCTAAGAGAGTTGTAAAACTGTGTATACCCTTAGACCCAGTAATACCAGTGTTCAGTCTGTTTCCCAAAGACATCATGGGGAAAAGAAAAGAACCTCTATGTTCTAAAATATTTATAGCAGCTCTCTTTGTGGTAGCAAAGAATTGGAAATTGAAAGGATGCCCATCAATTGGGGAATGGCTAAACATATTGTATATGATTGTGATGGAATACTTCAGCATCATGAGAAACATTGAGTGGGTTAATTTTTTTTAAAACCTTGGAAAGAATTACACAGGATAATGAACAATGAAATGAGTAGAATCAAGAGAAAAAACATACACACACAGCTATAGAATTAATACTGGAAGAATAAAATATGAATGTTACCTCGAAAAAGTGAACTGAAATGTGGAAGCATGAAAGACTTAGTTTATATGAACATGTGGGTCTCTTGGATGCTACTTTCTGTGATGCAGAGAAGATGGGGAGGGGCTGAGACACTTGTGGATAAATTCTATTAATACATATAAAATTCAGAAAAAGCATAAAAAAAATAAGAATGGGTGGTTGGTATAAAACATTCCCCCCAAAAATCTCCAACTCCCACAAGTACATTGAGTTGAGAGAAAAGTGGACAAAATGTTAGTTTACTCTCCGATGGGATACTTGTAGGACCTCAGTAAAAAAAAAAATCAATCCTCCAATGCCCTGAAATTCATAAAATCTCATTCTGGTCAAGGTGGGGTGAAGGGAAAGACAGGGGTTTATTCTCACCTCCTCCTGCCCCTAAAAGAATTCCTCTCAGGATCTTGATGGAAAATGCTTCTATCACTCACTGGCTAGCCACTGGAATCTTCCTGTTCTGAACTGGCTTGATATTTCATAAAAGACATAAAGAGACTATGATCAAGTCTCCACAGCCAATGTCAACATATCTTCTATGGAATATATTATCACATATTGGCTTTCAAGGATTTCTCTCTCCTAGTCTAAAACTCTTAAATGGCTGATTGCTCCAGTGACTAGGGATATTCCTACCTGTTAAGGTACTTAATTTAAGAAGAGGGTAGAATGATTGGTTGATGATTCAGTAGACCTAGACCCTTACATACAAATCATTAATATTTAAAGTGATTTTTATTTCCTCAAAAACTAAAGAAGGGGAAGCTGATTCTTAGTCAGCCAACTAAAAGGTGACAGTCCTTTAGACAGATTAAAATCTTATCAGTATGGTTCTAGTGAGCATGCTCAAATTCCATGAGAAGTTGCCTCCAAATAGCATCCCATATTCAAGGTAGTCCGTAAATCAACAAATATTTGTTGTGCCTACTCTGTACCAGATGATATGCATAGATACAAAAATAAAAGTGAGACAGTCTCTGACCTCAATAAGTCAGTCAATCAACCATGCCACAAGTCCTAATTTATCAATCGCTTATTATGTGACAGACACTGTACTAAGTGTATCAGTTTCTGCCACCAAGATGCTTTACATTTTAATGAGTCAGACAAGTCATAAATAACTAGTATATACAAGATATATAATGTGTGCATGGACGTTAATATGAAAGAAGTGCATTATAAGACTAGAAAAGATTTTCTGCAGAAGGTGGGATTTGAGTTGCTAGAAGGAATTCAGGGAAGCTAAGAGGAGGTCAGGAGTTAGATCATCCCAGAGAGACAATGAGTACAAAGGCAAGGAAATGGGAGACAGACCATAGTATTACGGGAACAGTAAGTAGGCCAAAATATCTGAATAATAGAATGGGTGAAGGGAAGTATTGGTACAATATTAGTATTAGTATAATAAGCACTGTAAAGATAAGTAGGAAAAGGCTAAGATCATGAAGAACTTTAAATGATAGATGGAAACGTTTATATTTTAATCTAGAGATAATATGGAGTCGCCAGAACTCATTGGGGTGAGAACAGAGTACACGGAACATATGGGGTATAATTTTTATTTTAGAAAAACTACCTTGACAGTTGAATGAAGTATGTACTAGAGAGGAGAGAAACTTGAGGCAGGAAGATTGGTTAGAAGGCTTTTTCAATAATCCAGGTTAGAGGTGACAATTGTCTCACTAGGCTGGTGTCTCTGTAAGATATTGTTCCTCCTTCATTTTCAAAGAGGGCCAGTAACATTATAGGGTGATAACTTGACATACATTAGATTTACATGCACAAAGTCATCAGCCTCACTTTCTCTCTTCCAGTTTCACCAAAGCTCCCTGCCAAGGCAAAAGTTAAGAACCAGAGATGACTCAGGATGTAGTGGGTGACTTTGGCATCCTTAATGTCTGACAAAGCTTTAAGCACTCCACAGTAACTGTGTTAGCCACCTTCATGGCCATTGCAACAAATTGTTCTCATCTGCTTATTCTACCAGGGGAAGTCTTAACATGTTTGAGGTGGATACCAGGGGGGTTGAGGCCTGTCAGTTCCCCTCAACATGGTTTAGCCCATCCACCAAGTTAGCTTTATGGGAGTATGGCCACTAAACATGCTTCAGCTTCTTGGAGCCACAAATGAGAGTTAGGTGAAAGATGATCACCAAAAGTAGATGAACAGCCCTGAAAAGAGTTTGGCAAATACTCACACCAGATGTGCTAGTGCTCCCACAATACCCCATACACACCCACTCTGTGAGAAGAGAGAATGGGATACACAAAGAAATGTTGAGAAAGTTTACCTCTCTTTCTTTTCACTGACATTACTACCACCCTAGTGCAGGTCCTCATCACCTCACTCCTGGACTCTTGTAATATATTGCCTATTGGTTGGTGTCCCTAACTCAGGTGTCTCCCCACGCCAGCCTGTCCTCCAGTCAACTGTCAAATCGATCTTCCCAAAAGACAGGTCTGATTATATCACCCCCCAGATTCAATAAATTCTCCCAGTCCTGCTTAAAAGCAGCTGATGATGACTTGTTGCAGAAGTATATGGCAGTGGTGGACATGTGTTTGCACATTGCTTGAGAGCAGGAATCCTTTCCAGGCTTAACAGATGGTAGCAATAAGGGCATTGAAAGGTTTCCTGCAAAAGCAAATGCAAAAACAGAAGTGTGTACCCACTTAGCCCCAGAGGAGATTTCAACTTTGTGGAAATGGTTTGTGAATAACTCCAACTCTGAGAGTTCTAGAGAAACAAGTTTTCTGAAGTAATATGCCCCTTGGAGAAAGAAGAAGAAAGGCCACATAATTACTGTGCAGTATTCTACTTGGAGAGAAAATTCTGTGAATTATTCAAATAGGGCCAGTCTGACAAAAAAGGCATTACTTGTTCTGTAGTCCCCAAAGAATGTTTACCTTCCAGGGAGAGTCTAAGCCACAGGGTGGCACCATGATTCTGGAACAGATTGCATAGGATGCTATGGAATAGAAAATTTTACTGGAATGTCAGAGTTTTGCCCAGAGAGCAACCCCAAGTTAATTTCCTTTCTGGGAATGGGCTATTTGAGTGCTGTGTGTTTCCCTATCTGTTCATTGGTTTCTGTAGGTTCTTTGTATTTTCTCTAGGGTTAAGATAAAGATTGTCACAGATCTGATATTCATTTAATACCCTGTGTGCATGTGTGGGGGTTGGCAGGGAGTGGGGAGTTACTCATATTTAGGAAAACTTATATGCAAGCCATACCCTAAGTATATTTAGAAATTTTCCTGGAGTACTCTATCTAGGTGACGGCAATAAGCCAAGGAAAGAAATAGTCTCTTTCACACCAAGCTGGTCTATGTCAGCCAAAGGTCCTGGGAGCCATGTGTGACATAATCTTTACAAACATATTAAGGAATTAGACATATTTAAAGAACCTTCAGAGAACACAGAGTTTTAAACAAAAAAGATTCTACTTATTATAAAAGGAATTATGAAAATACTATATACAAAAAGGTGACAATGATTAAAATTAAAGGCAATTTGGATTTTCTTAAAGTAATAGTCTCCAGAATAATCTTCTCAAAGACATATATCAAAGTATGTGAACAGGAGGGGCATATATTACTCAGTTGCATAATTATTTATATGTTGTATCTAATGTATTATAACTGTCTATATAAAATGTGCATTTGACCCTTTGAGAAATTGTACTAATTTTACTCACACCACCCTAATTTCTCAATCTTACTATCCATTCTCTCTTACTCTAACATTTTCATTCATTGCCATTGTCTTAAACTACAAATATATGGCAAATTAGATGTACAAAGACAGGGGGAAATTAAGGCAAGATAACGAGGACCACCATGAATATTTGTAGGGGTCACAATTCAAAGAATAATGGCTTAAGGAAATTCATGTAAACAGGAAAAAAATGTTGTAAATTTTGGGACAAAGCGTCTTCATGGCATTCTTTAAAATATGCATTGGGGGGCAGCTGGGTAGCTCAGTGGATTGAGAACCAGGCCTAGAGACAGGAGGTCCTAGGTTCAAATCTGACCTCAGACACTTCCCAGCTGTGTGATCCTGGGCAAGTCACTTGACCCTCATTGCCTACCCTTTCCACGATTCTGCCTTGGAACCAACACAGTATTGATTCCAAGACGGGAGGTAAGGGTAATAAAATAAAATAAAATAAAATAAAATAAAATAAAATAAAATAAAATAAAATAAAATAAAATAAAATAAAATAAAATAAAATAAAATAAAATAAAATATGCATTAGCATGAAGAACAAAATGGTACTCTTTTTTTAAGCATTGTTGTTTTTTGTTGTTGTTGTTGTTTTTATGACAGTGTCTCTGCATCTCACCTAGGCTGGAAGTACACAGCCTATTCATGGACCCATGACCAGTACAAGGACTTTGACCTGCTCCACTTCTGACTTGAGCTGGTCTGCCCCCTAATATGATGGGACCACCACATTGATGCTGAATTTAGAGAAGACACCCAATCAGCATAGCCCACTACAGCTCAGACCATTCACTCTGGAGATCTGCCAGCCTCCAGCTTCCTGGTAGCTGGGATTGCAGGCATGGAAAGTATAATACCACATGACTTTTTTTTATTTCTAGCTTTACTACTTTTTAGTAACTGATTTTAAAGAATGGTGGCGATTTTTTTATTAGAAATGTATTAGTGGGGCAGCTGGGTAGCTCAGTGGAGTGAGAGTCAGGCCTGGAGACAGGAGGTCCTAGGTTCAAGCCCGGCCTCAGCCACTTCCCAGTTGTGTGACCCTGGGCAAGTCACTTGACCCCCATTGCCCACCCTTACCAATCTTCCACCTATGAGACAATACACCGAAGTACAAGGGTTTAAAAAAAAAAGTAAAAAAAAAGAAAAAAAGAAATGTATTAGTGAAGAAGCTTTTTTATTCTTGGAATTTTTGAGGAAATTAAGATACAATCTTGCCATCAACTTGAACCCTATCATTCAAAATGCAGCCTCAACAAGAGGTGGCTTACTCTAAGGTCATTTACTTGCTACTTTTGTATATGGAAGTCTCATACTAATTAACCTTCATATAACCTTCATAACTGGGTGACTACTGAAATATATAACTAATAAATATTAGTAGGTTGGTGGTATAATGGTTAAGAGGGGTTAGATGATTTCTAGGTTCTTTAATAGTCCTTGGGCCAGTTATTCAAAATCCTTGGGATATGTTGTAAAAAGGATTCTTGTAAGAAATAGACTGGACTGGACAACTTTTGAGGTGCCTTTTGAATCTGAGATCCTTTTAATGATTATGTATAGTTAGTTTATATATGTTGTATTTGCCACATTACTGCATCCTCAAAGGATATTTTTAAGTAAAGCACTTTGTTTTTAAAAACCCACAATATATCATTTTAAAACCAGCTTTAGATGTAAAAATTTAGACAAATACAAACAAAGATTTGGAACCTGATTCTCATAGTGTCTTCTTCTCTTTAGGCTATCACTCTATGATACTGACTTGTTCTTTAATCATTTTTCAGTCATATCCAACTATTCATGATCTTGTTGGAGGCTTTCTTGGCAAAGATACTAGCATTGGTTTGCCATTTCCTTCTCCAGATCATTTTACAGATAAAGAAACTGAGAGGCTACCAAGGTCAAGTGACTTGTCCAGGGTTATACAACTAGTAAATATCTGAGGCCAGATTTGAACTTTACTCCAGACCCAATACTACCCACTATGCCACCTAGCTGCCTGATACTGACTTGAACATCATGCAATCAAATATTTTCAAATCTCCCACTACCATCCACACTAGTGATAGCAACTGTTTTCCATATGCAGTATTATACAAATTAACTAGGATTAAATTACATTTCTTGACTACAGGAAGCTAGGTGATGCAGTGGATAGAAAGAAGGCTGCTATATTTGGAGTCAGGAAGACGAGTTTAAATCTAGTCTCAATGATCATGAGAAAGTAACAATTTTGTCAACCTCATTTTTTAATCTATAAAATGAAGGTAATAATAGCACCAGCCTCCTAGGTTTGTTGTAAGGATCAAAATGAGATAATACTTATAATATGCTTTGCAAATCTTAAAGCACTATATAAATATTAGCTTTTATTTATTATAAAATAAAACTTTACGAAATTTTTATATCCTTAAAAACTTTTAATATGAAATATCTCCTTGTGATTCAGTATTTTGTTTTATACTCCTTGGTATTGAGTTATAAGATTTCAACACATGAAACCATACCATACCTTTATCACAATGAACAGTAAGTTTGCCTTCAACAAGTAGTTAATTTTCCCTAACTTACCCTTGATTTTAAGTGTAGATTTGTTGTTGTTTTTGTTGTTGTTGACTGATAGATTTTTTCTATTTTTATTTTGAATATTTTCCCCTAGTTACATATTTTATGTTCTTTCTCTCTCCCCCAAACCGCCCTAATCCCCCTTAGCTGACACACAATTCCACTGGATTTTACGTGTATCATTGATCAAGACCTAATTCCATATTATTGATAGTTGGACTAGAGTTATTGTTTAGTGTCTACATCTCCAATAATATCCCCATCAGCCCATTTGTTCAAGCAGTTGTTTTTCTTCTGTGTTTCTCCTCCCACAGTTCTTCCTCTGATTGTGGCTAGTTTTCTTTCTCATAAGTCCCTCAGCCTTTCTCTGGATCCTTACATTGCTGCTAGTAGAGAAGTCCATTATGTTCAATTGTACCACACAGTGTATCAGTCTCTGTGTACAATGTTCTCCTGGATCTGCTCCTTTGACTCTGCATCAATTCCTGGAAGTCATTCCAGTTCACATGGAATTCCTCCTGACTGATAGATTTTTAATAGGGTTAGACAATAGTTAGACAAATTCCCAAATCACTGAAGTATGTTTATCTCCATCTCTTGGATACATTTCTTAACTTTTCATAATATATGGCAGGATGCAAGGTCATGTTGTAGTTTTCCATATCAGTTTGGGAATTTTTGTAAGTTGGAGAACATTTCTGCTTTTCAAGATATCCATTTATTTATCAGAATTTATCATTACCCCAATGTAGTCAATAGTTACAATTTCACAAGAAATATGAAATCTCTGAAACATTCCTTTAGGTTTTATCAATCAGTTTTATGAACTGATGAAAATGCCTAGATATTACAAACTCACCTGGACTCCTTCTAACAATGTTTTTGTTATGACTAATTGAAAAAGTAAGTCTCTTGGGCAAGAAGGTGGCATAGTGAATTAAGAGCCAGGTGGGAAGTACTGAGTTCGAATCTGGCCTCAGACACTTCTAGCTGTGTGATCCGGGTCTCTTAACTCCAATTGCCTAGCTCTTACTATTCTTTTGCCTTAGAACTAATACATAGTATTGATTCTAAGACAGATGATAAAGGGCTTTTTTAAAAAGTAAATTTTTAAAGTAAAAATTACCTCTTCCCAATTTTTAGTATTTTAATCTTTGTATTGTCTTTCTCATGACAAGCACTTTTCTTCATACCAATACTTATCAGTTTGCATTTTTTAAACTTCTTATTGTTCTTTCAACCTGAATAAACCTATACTGCACTTTAAAGGAATCAGTTGCTTCAGCTGCCAGGTTCCTCTGAAGGTCCTTGCTAGTTTTCTCATAATTATTTTGGATCTTCTTCAGAAATATTATGCCAGTTCTTTTGTTATTTTTAGTTTTTGACTGAACATGCCTTTGCACTTCAGTGCGCATGATCCCATTTTTTACAGGCTTGAAAAATCCCTGAAACATATCACAGCAATAGCTACTGCAATATCTTTAACTGTCATTGAAGTGTGTTCTTTAAAGAGCTATGACTTTTTTGTGTTTCTTTAGAGTAATGTCCCTTCTTTAAAACCACAAAATTAAAAACAGTAAAAATAGTGGTGAAGAATGTTCATGGTATGAAAGCCTTACTCATTGGATAAAAGATTAACTAAAATTAGGACATCGGCTCATTCTGGTTCCATCTGGTCAAGTCAAGACAGTCAGTGTTAGAAAGAGCACATATGTATTTTGACTAATCTCTGGGTTAGTCGAATGAACCATGGGAGTCTGGGAGCCCAGGAATTTAGACCAGGTATTGTAGCCACCTCAGCATCTATACCCTGAGAAGCAGAGCTCTGGGACACCAGACTAGCAGAAGTCAGTAACTTTATGACTTTTGACTCGAACTTACTTGGACCATTGCTATGTAAGAACTAAACCAAGTTTTGAGTCTCATCCTTATTCCCTCCCTCTCCGGATTAAACTGGAACAATGGGGTTTATGCCTCTAGATGAGGAGGGAAATGTCTGTATGTTATCAGGGTTTTCAGGGTTGTTTTATTTGGAGGGGGGCCATTTGTTAGGTAAATATCCCTTTGGGTTTTGCTGTTGTTTTGTTTTTGAGACAAGATCTCTCCAGGGTTCACATAGGAAATGCAGTGGCCACACATGAGTTTGGCCCCAATACTGACTGGGTCAGAAACCCCTGTTCAATTATTCTGACCTTGACTGAGTCACTCCTTAGGTTGCCTGGTGACTTTGCTCCTAGAGGCATCACATTGGTGATGTACTTGGAACTTTGCACTACTGGAACTCATAACTCCCTAATTCAAGGAACAAACCAAACTAGCCTTCCCCCAGTAACAGAAATTAAAGATGTGGGCCACCACCTCCAGATTCATAAATATCACTTTGTAAAAGCTAATAAATGTTAAATGGTTAAATAGAAATGGGATACCAGTCATTGGCCCCCTAAAAATGATGACTGGGGCTTGAGGCAATGGATTAAACAAAAATGAAAGAGATACCTCAAACCTCTCATAGTACCTAAGAGTGTTGGGGTTGCTGGGGAAGGTGTAAGAGACCCAACTCTGAAAGAGTGCAGCAGAAAGCCATGTTATAGATGAATTAGAATAGAGAGGTCGAAATATCTATGACAGTATTCCATACAAACACTAATGAGGGCCTACTAGAGTGGGAATGACTACAAATTTGGGTATAATCTGTATAGAGGTGGTAGTTTAAACTGTGGGAGTAATTGAAGTTGCTGATATTATCCCAGGCTTCACTGAGAATTATAGTGTCTAGAATTAGGGAGGTGATAATTTTTTTATAATCTCTCAACTCTGCTCAGATAACATCTAGAGTATAGTTTTCAGTTCTGGGTGTCTCATTTAGAAAATACACAGATGAATTGAAAGATAAACAGAAGAGGGCAGTCAAAATAGTAAGATTGGAGATTATGCCCTGTGAGAATCAGTTGAAGGAGCTGGAGGTATTTAGTCTGGGGCAGTGGAGATTTAGTGTGGATAGGAAAATAATCTTTGATTATTTAAGTAAGTAGGTTGCACAATGGTTAGAGTACTGACCCTGGAATCAAGAGGACTAATTCAACCTCAGATATCTACCAGTTGTGTAACTCTAGATAAGTCATGTAAACTATATTCACTTCAGTTTCCTCAAATGTAAAATGGGAATAATAATAGCGCCAACCTCATAGGGTTGTTGTAAGAATCAAATGATGTCATAATTGTAAAGAATTTAACACAGTGGCAGCTAAGTAGCTCTGTGGATAGAGAGCCAGGCCTGGAAATGGAAAGTCTTGGGTTCAAATTTGGCCTCACATACTTCCTAGCTGTGTGACTCACATATAATATATATAATATAATGAGATTGGTTAAAGTAAAAGTAAAGGTGAGACAGGTAGGAGTGCCAGTGGAGCCAGAGGACCAGCACATGTCCAGAAGGAGAAAGTATTCAACACTATCAAATTCTGCAGAAAAATCAGGAAGAATAAGACTTGGTAGGGTAAAAAAGCCACTACTATTGGCAAATAGGAGGGCATTGCTAACCTTGGAGAAAACAGTTTTAGTAGAGTGAGGGCAGGGGAGAAAGTCATACTACCAAAGTATGAAAATGGTATAGGCAGTAAGAAAGTGAAGGCAACAGGAATTGAAAATATTCTGAAAGAGGTTAGCTATGAATGAGATAAGAACCTTAAAGAACCTTAAAGAAAAAGCAAAGTAGGGTAGGAGGGTAAGACTATAGAAACCTAATCATGCTTATAGGCAGGTGGAAAGGAGCCAGTGAAGAGAGCAAAATTAAAGATAAATGAGAGAGGGAACAACTGCTAAGGAAGAGAATGGGATCAAGGGCATAAGTAGCAGGTATAAATGAAATTTTGACGTGTGGAGGAAGAGGACTGAGAAGGCTCAATATTTATTGAATTTGAATTTGAAAAAAATTACATTTGAGCTGGTCTTGAAAGATGGATGAGTAATATTTCAACTGGAAGAGAGAGAAGGCATCCTAGGCAACAGGAATAACATAAAGGTACAGATGCAGCAACATAAGTGTTCAGGGAGAGACTAATAATTCTTTTTGGCTAGTGATAGGATATGTATAGGAAAGTAATGGAACATGGAAATATGTATTATATGATAACACATGTACTACCTACATCCATGTTGGCAAACCTATGGCATGCATGCCAGAGGGGGCTGCTCCCTCTCCTCTCCATGTGCACCTGAGGACATTTTTCCCATCACCTGCCCCTCTGTCCAGCAGCCCAATAGGAATGCTTTCTCCCTCCCCTGTCTAGGGTAAGTTGGGGGTCTCATATGCTGTGTGAGGGTTGCAGTTTGGGTACTTGGTCTCTAAAAGTTTTTCTATCACTAATCGATATCATTATTACCTGCCATCTTGGGGAAAGGGAAGGGGAAAAAGGAAGGAGAGAACATGGATCACAAAATGTTAGAAAATAATTATTAAAAAATAGAATAGATATGTAAAAAGGAATTTAGAAATTTTAAAAAGTAATGGAAGATAAAGCTGAAAAAATTAGGTTTAGCTAAATACTAGAAGATATTGAATTAATATTAATTAATAATGAGTTAATAAAATAAACAATTGACAGCTATTAAATATACTAGATCAAGGGAATAACATGACAAAATTGTGCTTTAGAAAAA
Organism: Gracilinanus agilis; assembly: GCF_016433145.1. Taxonomy (NCBI): domain Eukaryota; kingdom Metazoa; phylum Chordata; class Mammalia; order Didelphimorphia; family Didelphidae; genus Gracilinanus; species Gracilinanus agilis. The sequence goes on from NC_058130.1 coordinate 508,461,443, forward strand.
ATAATATGATAGTAGTTTATAGGGGCAACTAGATGGCTCAGTGGATAGGGAGCCAGGCCTGGAGATGGGAAATCCTGGTTTCAAATACAACCTCAGATACTTCCTTATCTGTGTGACTTTGGGCAAGTCACTTAACCCCAATTTCCCAACTCTTACCACTCTTCTGCCTTGGAACTGATACCTAGTATTGATTCTAAAACAGAAAGTAAGGGTTTAAAAAAAAAAGGAAGCATTGAGGAGGTGGGAAGATAGTAACAAGCACCTGAACTCAGGTAACATCAGGGAAAATGGAAAAAGGCAAAGCAATGAAGAAATATTTCAAAGGGAATAGTGACAAGACATAGTGACTTATTGGAGAAGAGAGTCAGGCAATCAAAGATGAATCCTAGGTTTTGAGTATGGGTGACTAGGAAAATGGTGGAGCTAGTAACAGAAATAAGGAAGTCATGAGGGGAAACTGGCTTTGGGGGAAGGTGTTGAGTTTGGTTTTGAACATGTTAAATTTGAGGTTCTGATAGGCAAGGTGATATCTAGCAGTCCTAAATGCAGAACTGGAACTGTGTAGAAAGGTGGTTATGGGAACATTGACCTGGGAGTCATTTCATATGAACCATGATACTTTCTCATCAAAATATATCTGTTGAACAAAACTGAGATCTACTGTGATCATTTAACTCAAAAATATGCTGCCTGACTCTTTGTAGTGGCAAAAAACTGGAAAACAAGGGTATGCCCTTCAATTGGGGAATGGCTGAACAAATTGTGGTATATGCTGGTGATGGAATGCTATTGTGCTCAAAGGAATAATGAACTGGAGGAATTCCATGTGAACTGGAAAGAACTCCAGGAATTGATGCAGAGTGAAAGGAGCAGAACCAGGAGAACATTGTATACAGAGACTGATACACTGTGGTAAAATTGAATGTAATGGACTTCTGTACTAGCAGCAATGCAATGACTCAGGACAATTCTGAGGGATTTATGGAATAGGAATGCTACCCACATTCAGAGGAAGAACTACAGGAGTGGAAACACAGAAGAAAAACAACTGCTTGAACACATGGGATGATGGGGATATGATTTGGGATGTAGACTCTAAATGACCACCTCAGCGCAACTATCAATAATATGGAAATAGGTCTTGATTAAATGACACATGTAAAACCCAGTGGAAATACATGTCCGTTATGGGCGGGGGGGGGGGGAGTTTGGGGGGGGAGAAAGATAATGAATCATGTAACCATGGAAAAATTTTCTAAAATATAAAAAAATGAATTAAAAAATGCTGCCTGAAATACAGTAAACAGCAAAAAGGATACCAAAAACTAGAATTTTTGTGCTTGCAGGTATAGTGAGGAGAGTTCTAGCCTTGGAGACATGAAGACCTGAGTTAAAATCCTTCTTGGGATACTAACAGCATAACTCTGGGTAAGTCACTTAACCTCTCTTACCTTAGGCCTCTGATCTGTAAAATGGGAATAATAACAACAGAATGGTTGTAGTGATTTGTAAACCTTAAAGTGCTAAATAAATCTAAACTGTTATCATTATTTTAGTTTATAGCCTGAACTCAGACAGAAAAACCTGTTATCGCTCTCAAGGGTTTTCCTTGATAATGGGTATCCTAAATAACTGGTGATTCATGTAAAAGAGAATGAGGGCTGGAGAACGGCTTGCACATGTAAAGTAGTGCACTTTATTAGCCCTTCTCTACATTCTTCAGCTGTTCAGATTAGGAAGTAATAGGCCTCAGAGTAGCTAGGTGGCACTGTGGATAGAACGCCAAGCCTGTAGTTAGGAGGACCCAGAGAGGAAGAGATGGAGGAGGGAGGGAGGGAGGGAGGAAAGAAAGAAGGAAGGAAGGAAGGAAGGAAGGAAGGAAGGAAGGATTGGGCCTCATAGTCATACCATAAAAAAAACTATTAATTAATCAAGCTATCAATTGGTTAATCAACTCAAAAAATTGTCTATTGAGTGGCTAATTTGTGTAGAAACCTAATAACCATTCAAAGATAAATAAGATTGGCTCTGTCCTCAAGAGCATGCAATCTAGTGAGGGAAGATAAAAGGATTCATATTCTTAATGAACTGATATGACCAAAATAGAAATAACTGACATTTTTACAGTGCTGTAAGTCTCAAGCAGGGCTTTTACATAAAATAATTCTTCATAACAGCCCTCTGAGAAAGACAGTCATTTGCCTTTGATCTCACAGCTAGTGAGTACTGGAAATAGGATTTGAATTCAGGCTTGTACTGATTCCAAATCTAGTACTTTTTCCACTTGAATAATATGCTATCATTGTACCACTTCAAAAATTTCTATGACTCCCTGCTATCTGCTGAATAAAATTCAAACTTTTCAAACCAGCATAATAGAACTCCGATCACTTAGATGGAAGCACCATATAGAAGATGGCAGGGAACTACTTCTAGGAGAAGACATTCTGTCTTCCCCTATCATAAATAGGCTTTATTTTTAAAACTACTAAATAGGGTCAGACTGGTTCTCTTTACAGTGTCTAGGAGGTGAAGGTCCTAGTTCAGTCACAGTACTGGCACCACATTGGAGCAGCTGGGTAGTTCAATGGATAGACTGCCAGGCCTGAAGTTAGGAAGACCTGAATTCAAATCCAGCCTCAAATCTAGCTACATGACTCTGAACAAATCACTTAACCCCATTTGCTTCAGTTTCCTCATCTGAAAAATGAACTGTAGAAAGAAATGGAAAATCATTTCAGCATCTTTGCAAGAAAATCCCAAATTGGGTCATAAAGAGTCAGATCTGACTGAAATGACTGAACAATATCAGCAAACACCATGAATGAGTCTGGTGGAAAGAAGAGCTATCTTCTCCCTTTCCCTTTTAGGCTCTGTGGCCCCAAGAATCAAGTTTAATGTTTTTAATGTTTTGGTCATTCGTGTTTTCTTTTTCAATTCTAGGCAGAAGTGGTAGAGTCTGGGACCCAGGAACTCAAGCCTTGATGCCCTTCCAGTTAATTTTCCAGATTCAATATTGCTGCCAGGAAGCCCTAAGAAGCCAAAGGCACAAAGACACAAGCCTGGGGGTCTTTGGATCTGGAACTTGATGAGACCATGCTATATAGGAACTGAGTTAAGCTATGAAGTGTCCAGAGATCCAACTTCCCCAGAGACTAAGGGAATACAGGAAAAATTATTTCATCCAAGAGCAGGGCAGAAGAGGGAAAATGATTATATGTTTATTCTTAATAAACCTTTGAAGTAAATATTCCTTCATAAAAGCAAAGCAGGCTGTTAGTGGTTAAATTCAGGAAACTACTAAAGTTGAGGGAACACAATAAGAGGGAGCTTTAGTCAGTGGCAGACTGGGTACCCTCAAACTCCCTTAATGTATTGGAAAACTCCAGGAGAAGGGTAAAATGCAACAGACTTTTTTCCCAGGCAGTGGAGACCAGAGTAGTCATTATACCAACATTCAAGTACAGTACCTCTACCTTTTCCTCTTAGCTATCTTTGCAGTCTTATGTCACATTATTCCAAATTTTTGTAATCTTTGAGCTATTCAAAATAGTGTACTCACCATCCTATAAAACAAGCCCTACACTTTCCTACTTCCATTATGTAGAATTTTAATGTTTACAAAATGCTTTCCTTAACCTTTGAAATAAGTAGATGTAAATTTTTTTTATCCCTATCATGTGAAGATAAGAAATCTGAGGCTAATATAATGAGGCTAAGTGACTTTCATGAGCTCCTTTGGAAACGGGTGGTCATTGTCTTGATTAGTCACTAAATCTTTCAGAGTTGATTATCTTTTCAACATTGCTGCTTCTGTATTCATTGTTTTCCTGACTTAGCTCAGCTCACTTTGCATCAATTCATACAAGTTTTCTCCAGGTTTTTCTGAAATCATCACTTTTATGATTTCTTACAAACAATAAAATTTCATAATATTCGTATACTATAACTTGTTCAGTCTTTCTCTAATCATTGAGCATTCCTTCAATTTTCCATTCTTCACTACCACAAAAAGAACTACTATTTTTTTCTACTCGTGGGCCCTTTTCCTCTTTCTCTGATCTTTTTTTAGGGTATATACCTAATAGTAGTGTCTCTGAATTAAAGGGAATGTATAGTGTGAAGCTGTGCCTTGGAATTATTTTAATTTGCATTCCCTTATTATTAGTGACTTGGAGAATTTTTTGATACAACTTTTAAAAAACAATTTTGAGAGTAATATGTTGAATTTGTTATATTTTTTAAAAAAGCAACCTAGATGTAATAAATATTTTTGGTTTCATATACTGGATTTAAAAAAAATTATGATTTTAATGATGGAAGTAGTATGATTCTTTCCTCCCTTTTTCTTATGCATCGCTATCTTGCCCCTTTCCTCCCCACACCATATATAGAAAGCATCCCCTCCTCCACCAAATATACATAATGTCTTTTGTGTTTCTATTTATCAGTTCTTTCTCTAGAGGTGGACATTCACAAGTTATTCTTCAAATATTAATTCTGTAGTTTATATAATGTTTTCTTGGTTCTACTCGTTGCATTCTTCATTGTTTCATGTAGGTCTTTGCATTTAAAAAAGTAACCTATTCACCATTTCTTATAGCACAGTAATATTCCATCAGAATTATAAATTACAACTTGTTCAGTGATTCCCCAATTGATATAACTCTTGATGGTTTTAATGTCTTTCTCTGAAAACTGCTGATTCATATCCTTTTACCATTTATTAATTGGGGAAGGGATCTTATTATTGTAAATTTGGCTTAGTTGTGCATATATTGGGACCTTTATCAGAGAAACTTGCTGCAAAGATTTCTTCCTAGTGTCCTGCCTTTCTCCTCTTTTTATCAGTACTGGTTATGTTTGTACAAAGACTTTTTAATTTTATGTAATCAAAATGATTGATTTTATTTACTGTGAATCTTTCTATCTCTTGTTTGGTCATGAGCATTTCCTGTCCACAAATCTGACAATTTTTTCCATTCTCCACTAATTTGCTTATCATATCAATTTTTATGTCAAATTCATGTACCCCTTTTGAGCTTATTTTGGTATATAGATACAGAAGCAGCAATGTTGAAAAAATAAATCTGCCAGATTAATTTCCAGTTTTCCCAAATTTTTTTGTGAAATAGTTAATTCTTTTCCCCATAGCTGAGATCTTAGGGTTTATCAAATACTAGGTTACTATGCTCATTTGCTTCTCTAATCTGTTACACTGGTCAATCTCTATATTTATTAAACAGTACCAAATTGTTCTGATGATTATAGCTATATGATATAATTTGAGATCTGGTATTGCCAGACCTCCTTTTCTTGCATTTTTTTTATTTTTTTGATTCCCTTGATATTCTTGACTTTTTGTTCCTCCATTAATAATTTTGTTATTTTTTTTAAACCTCTATAAAGTAATTCCTTAGGAGTTTAATTGGTATGGCATTGAATAGGTAAATCAGTTTAGGTAGTATTGTCATTTTTATTCTGTTGCTTGAGTATAGTATTTTCTCTGTGACCTGAAATTCTGACTATAATATTCCTGAGAGTTTTCATTTCAGGGGTTTCTTTCAGGAGGTTCCTGGTGAACTCTTCCAATTTCTAATTTGCTCTTTGGTTTTAAGATATCCAGGAAGTTTTCCTTTATGATTTCTTAAAATATGATATCTAGGTTCTTTTATTGTTGTTCATGACTTTCAAGTAGATTGATTATTTAAAAAATTAACTCATCTTCTACTTTTCAGTCTTTTTATTTTGCTTTATTATTCTTGAGGTCTGATGAGTCATTAGCTTCCATTTGATCAATTCTGATTTTAAAATAAAATTTTAATTTATTTTCTTCAGTAAGATTTTCTCTTTTATAAAATTTTTCTTTTTTTCCCCTAGCTTACTTGATTAGCTTTCCCATTTTTGCCACTCTTATTTGTTTTTTTCTCTTTAAAAAATCTTTTTTTTAACCTCTTACTTGAACTCTTCTAGGAATTCTTTTTTTTTTAGATGAAATTTTTAGATGAATTTTTTTTAGATGAATTAGGAGCGTTATTGGGTATTTGCTCAAGTCTCAGTCAAGGTTCAAGCAATAAGTCATATTTCTGGGGTGAGTGACTTAGCTGTTCTCATTGCCATAGAATGGATAGGAAAGAGGGAACCAGAAGGGTAAAGGCCAATTGTGCCACTATCTAAGATGCCTCTCAAGGCAGAGATTGCCCCCACCTTTGCAGCAGACTAGGTTTCAGTCCCCTGATCAGAAAAGATATGATCCTTGGACATTATCAGAGAATTCAAATTGTCAAGAAGAATAGTTGGCTAATATGATAGTGGAGAGCACTCTTGCATCCCCATCCCCTAAGTGGGCATCAAACATGGTAGACAAAAAAAAAAAACAGAAAAGGGCTTTATCATATTCTCAGGCTCCATCACTTGAAGAGGAACAGCTCTCTGCAATATTGAACCAGTAGTACACATCCTGCCATTCTTCTTGATAACCAAAGAAGTCCCCAGTCTTCTAGGAATTCTTGTTGGCCTTCTGCCTAATCTGTATTTTTTTTGAGGCTTTGCTTATAGATGTTTTCAAGTCATTGTCTGCTCTGTATTTTTATCTCTTTATGGTAAGATCCTTTTTTTTTTGTTTGCTCATTCTTTCAGCCTACTTTTTAACTTTCGGTTTTATGTTGGTGTTAAGTTCTGTTTACTTCTGGGAGTGGGGGAAAGTAGGAATATCTGGCTTCAGCTTCTGCTGCTTTTATAGCTTAGACTGGGGGCCTGCAAGTTTTCAGTTCTTCCAAAGTGGTAAAATCCAGAGAGGTCTGTTCACAGTCATTCTGGTCTGAGCTCTGCAAGTCCCTGACTCAGGTTTGGGTCCACTGATTTGTGTTTAGTTCAGTTTCCATAAAAGGTTGCTGGACTCAATCACTGTTAACCTCTATGAGGTTCTTCAGGTTCATAATGACTGAATTACTGGCATCCCTTTCAGGTCTTCTCCCCTGCTTTTTCCACAGCAGGCTTATGTACTAGGCTAAATGTTAGGACTGACTCACTGCTCAACTATGATGCTCAGAGCTAAACAACTAAACGTCTAGAATCAATTTTGTGCCCTAAACTAAGCTAGGGCTTCATGCTTGGTCACTGCCACTCCTCTCTACCCTGTATCTGTGATGCAAAACTAGATAATAGTTGATAGAGTTAAAAGATGGCACACATTTCTGCTCCCAGAACTAATTCAAAAGTCTCCTGAAATCTCTTTTTATTTCTATCTTTATTCCCCTGGTGCCTTATCAGTCCTCCTGCCCTATTGGCATTGATGCTGATGCTGCTACCACCAGGCTGCATTCTTAGCCAGCCTCAACCCCTACTGTCTACAAACTTCTTTGTCTTACTAAGCTTCCTTGGGCTGGACTGACCATGACTTTTTCTTAGTTTTTCCCATCAGAATTCATTCTGGTGCATTTGCTAGGTTATTGGGGAGGACATGTATTGGAAGAGGTATACAAAAATGTGGTTCTCACTCCATCAACTTGACTCTACCCCTCCTATGATTACTATTGTAACACAGACTTGCTCATGCCTATAATTCATTAACATGCTTAGCTGATATAAAATTTCCTACATGGTATAGAGTATAGATCCTACTTCTTTGAGAGTTATGGTAACATATAATGGAAGTACCTTATGAGATATTGGAGTATCCCATCATTGATTCTAGTTGGCTAACCATGTGGTGAATAGGAATAGTTTTGATTGGTTGTAAGACACTTAGAAAGGACCAGAGATTTGACCATTTGGTTCAGCTGCTTACTCTGGGTGATGGTCTTTGATTCCATTGCTAATAGCATCCTGAGAGAAAATACTGTAAGGAGAAAGACTTTAGATCTTCTCTCCTCACATGTCCAATAGGTAGCTAGCTCATGAATATAGGTCTAGGCTCTTTGACTGACTCAGTGTTTGTTTTTTTCATATTAGGTAAAGGGGTCTCTTACTTTATGAATTCTGAAAGGTTAGTAGAGCAAATTTCCAGAGTCCATGAGTCTGAGCTCATGCTGGTTTTGCAGCCTGCCCAGCATCAATGCCCTAAGAAGTAAGGTGCAATGATTTGGATCCAGCCTTGTGGTAGTTGAAAAAAGGATTTCTCCAGCATAGATGCTGCATTTAGATGGGAATTTGGTTAGATAAATATTATATGGAGATAGAGCTAAATTGGAAAATCCTCTCCCAAGAGATTGAGGCAGCATGAGAGAGAATGCCCTAGGGTTTTGAAGTAAAATGCCTAAATTTTTGCTCTTGTTATATCTTCAAAGAAAATATCCTGTTGTAAAAGCTGATTGATGTTAAGAGGATTAAATGGACCTAGGGTTCTAGTAACTGACACCTAATAGTGTCATAGATATGATAAGATTAGAGAAGAGATACCTCTCTACCCCCTCAGGATACCCTTTGGATTCTATAAGAAAAGGTTACCTGCCTGGCCCTGGCAAGAAAGATTCAGCTCTAGCTCAATTTTCACATGCTCCACGAAACCCTCCTTTATTCCTCCCAGATGGAAATTTTCTCCTTGCCCTAACAATTCTCATAAAATATTTATTTGCTTCCCTTTTCTGTAGAAGCACAGATTTTCAGAGTTGGGAGAGATGTTAGATTCCTATCTGTTTCAACCCATACCTCCAATCTTTCCTATGATATGCCTTACAAGTAGTCATAGGACCTCTGCTTGAAGACCTTAGTGAGGCAGAACTGATTAACTTGTAAGGCAGCTTATCCTTCTTTGAGATAGCTCTAATGAATAGATTTGTAGTTCTAAATGCAATTTTCATAGAGCCACAGAACCACAGAACTCTAAATGTAGATGGATCTTTGAATTCTATTATATAACTCAATTTATTTCCTGATGAACAAATCTCTGAGAAATGTTCAAATACTTCCAGGTAAGAAGAATTTGCTAATATATGAAATGGCCCATTCCATTTCTTTGAAAATTCCAGTTGTTACAGTAAAAGCATAGAACTTCTGCTGGGCTTTATGAGACTGGAGCACTCACCCTCTCCCTAAAAGACAGATATGTCATCAGTTAAAGTATTTAATATACTCTTATAATTCCAGGTAATGTACTAAGCCCAGGGGACCCATAAATAAGAAAACAAAATATTCTTAATTCTCAAGGAGCTTACATTCTAATAGAAGATAAACCATGAATGGGAGAGAAAGAGAGGGTAACCACATAGGGGCAATGTAGTTGGTGGAGAGGTGAGGACAGGAAAGTGAAATGGAAATGAAGTGAAGTGAAGAGTGTCTTTTAGACCCCTTAAGATATGGAATTCTTTGGAAGGGGCTCACTATTCAATGAGCAGATCTCAGGGGGAAGTTATCCTTAGGTGGTCAAAGTGCTAATTGCTTCTTCATTAGACATTCCTTTGAATACTTTGACTGCTATCACATATCTGTCCCACACTTCTTTTTTAGACCAAACATCACAATGTCCTTTAATTGGTCCTCATGTAGCATAATTTCTAGTTCCTTCACAATCCTGGTTACCCTTCTTTGGTTCTTTACCAATCTATGAATGTCTTTCCAAAAATGCAGTACCTAGAATTGAATACAATAATTTTAGGTATGATCTGTATAAGGCAGCATTTATGAGAACTATCACCTCCTTCATTCTAGAAACTATGATTTTAATTAATACAGGCTAAAAATTACCTGAGCCTTAATGCCTCTTACATCACATTGTTGATTCCAACACTTAGCATATTGCTTATTGTTGTATATATTGATGTTGAAGTAATACCTCCCCATCCTATACTTGTGCAGCAAGTTTTTAATCTCAAATATCAATTTCATCATATGAGATTTAGCCCATCACTCCAGACTGTCAGGAGACTTTTGAATCCAAAATTTCTTATCTTACATTTTTGCTATCCCTCACAACCTTGCATTGTATGCAAATTTGATAAAGATACTATCTTTGTCTTTATCCACATCTCTAATAAAAAAGTTGAACAACACAACACAAGAGGAATAAGAATTGATCACTGGAACAATTGACTTGTGAACTCCCTCCATGTTTACGTCAATCTGTCAATGACTACTCTTTGGGTTCAATCATTCAAACAGTTCCAAATAAAAGTAACTATACTATCATCTGACCCAACTCCACTTTCTTTCCATCTTCTTCAAAAAAAAATAGCATGAGGAACTTTGTAAAGTTTTTGCTTCAGTTTAGGTATTTTATGTCAATGCCATTCCCCTGACCTATTTGTCTAATAACCTTGTCCAAAAAAAAAAAGAAAGAAAGAAAGAAAGAAATACTATTAGTCTTAACAAATCTCTTCCATGTTCCATGATTTTCTTTTTCCCCAATTAATAAACATGTAGTCTTTCTCCTTCCCCCCTCACTCCAGAAAAAAAGAAATATAAAATCTCTGCAAAATTATGAATAATCAAGCAAAATAAATCCCCACATTGGCCATATCCAAAAATATGTGTTTCACCCTGTATATGTAGCTCCACTACCTTTCTGTCAAGGAGGTAAATGGCATTTTAAATCACTTTTCCTTAGGGATCTTAGTTGATCATTTTGTTGATTAGAGGGCCTAAGTTTTTCAAAATTATTCATTTTTGCAATGTTATCTGCATAAATTATTCTCAGATTCTGTTCACCTCATTTTCTATCAGTCCAAAATTAAGGTTGTGACACTCCTTACAGCCTCTTCCCTTTTATGTATAGCCCCCTGAGAATGTGAGAAAATATGTTCCTTGATCTCCCTATTCCTCTCACATTCTCCCTTTATGTGTCTCTTCACCCTGACAATTCCCTTTCTTCTTTTATAATTACCACAATATAACAAAAATCACTCCCAAATTTTCCATCATATTTGAGTCCCTCTATGACAATTGCTTATGTTATGGTTCTAAGGAGATGATGATGTCCTCTCCTCCTCAGAAGAGCAAACACTACACCTTTATAAAAACCTTTTCTGGTTGCTTATTTATATTTCTTATGCTTTTCTTTATCCCCATGTTTGAATTTTAGAATTTCTATTCAACTCCTTTCTTTACATCAGGAATGCTTGAAAGTCCTCTACTTCATTAAAGATCAATTTTCCCACTGCAAGATGATAATCCATTTTGAGGGGTAATTTATTCTTGGTTAAAAGTCTATATCTTTTGCCTTTGAAATATATCACATGTTCTCTGCTTCTTTTTAATGGTATCTGCTAAATCTCACATAATCTGGGCTGTTATTCCTCAGTTCTTTAACTCCTTCTTTTTGGCTCCTTGGAATTTTTTTCACTGACATTGAAATTCTGGATTTTGGTTATGATATTACAGTGAGTTTTCATTTGGTGATTTCTTTCAGAGGGCAATCAATAGATTCTGTCTATTTTCCCATTGTTCTATGATTCTCAGAGATCCAGATAGTTTTCTTTCCTGATTTCTTGAAAGCATGATGTCAAGCTCTTTTTTTTTATTATGACTTTCAGGTAGGCTAGTGATTCTTATATTAGCTCTCCTTGATCTATTTTCCAATTCAACAATTGGAACTTGTTTTTTAGCATGAAGTACTAAACATGTTCTACTTTTTCTCAATCTTTTGACTTTTAAAAATATTTCTTCTTGTTTCATGGAGTCATTCACTTTTGTTTAGTTAATCCATTATAATTTTCAGGGAATCCCATACTTGGCTAAGGTATTGTATATCTTATAATGAGCTATTGATTCTCTTTCCAAGTCTCTCCTCTATAGTTCTTGTTTCTTTTCCAATTCTTTCCTCTATCTCTCATTTAATTTATAATAACATTTTAAACTTTTTTTTCACTTTTACTTTATTTTTTTAGGAATTTCTATTTGATCTCTGGTCAAGCTGTGTATTTCTTTGATGCTTTTCTTGTAGATATTTTGGAGGTATTTAGTAATTTCAGGTGTGTCTCACTCTTTGTAACTCTGGGTTTTTCTTGGTAAAGATTCTGGAGTGGTTTGCCATTTCCTTCTCCAGTTCATTTTACATATGAGGAAACTGAGGCAAATAGGGTTAAGGGACTTGTCCTGTATCATACAGTTAGTATGTAAGGCCAGATTTGAGGAAGATGAGGCTTTCTGCCTCCAGGCCTGGCACTCTATCCACTGTATCACCTAGCTATTCCATTTTGGAGTTATTCCCACCTTTAATCATCTTTATGCTGGTTTTGCCTTTGGCTGCCATCACAAATGTTTATAGAGTAAGGCATGTCCTGAGCTCTTTGGGTGTTTTTGTTGTGGGAACAGATTTACATGAGTTAAACATAATTCCTAAAATTATTATAAGAGGTGCTGATATAATTTCTAATCTATTTTCCATTTTCATTGCTAATTAATTGTTTAGATAGTTCACAACCAAATTGTTTCCATTGCATGCCATATATTTTTCTTATTATTCTTGCTTCTGATATTTGCTTTGGCAAGTCAGTGGTCTGACTATACATAGACAGTTTTCTAGAAATGAGAAAAGAGCTGTGTTTATATGATATGGAAATTCAATCAAAGAACTAAATTGTGCAAGAAATGTAAAGCAAACTCCTCAGCCCATCAAAATCTATGCAACATCCCAAATGACTAAGCCTATTGCTTAATATTTGAAAATACATGTATCAGCATGAGGGAAGAAAACATTCCAATTTACCTATGGATCTTGGAAGGACATTTTATTTAACTAAATCTTCTGCCAATTAGCTTGACTTCTACAATGCATAAACAGATTCAACTCTTTCCAGGTCTGAAATTCTTTATTTAAAATTTAAACTAGACGTAATTTCATCAGCATAGGAAGCTTTCCTTCCCTCTCCCTCTCCTTCTCCCTAATGATGCACTTCTTTGCAAATGCAGAATAGTAGCTTCTCTACCTGTTGTAGTCTAAAATAATTGCTTGGGGGGGGTACTAAAGGGCTAAATGACTAGCTCGGGGTCACACAACCAACGTATAACCAGGACAGAACTTGAACTTATGTCTTCATGATCCTAAAGTCAACTATCTTTCCACAATACCTTACTGCCTTTTGTGGTATTCATAAAAATACATAAACCAGATCATAATACTCAGCAAGGTGATATGCTATAGGCCAAATATATAGATCAATGCAACATCTAACACATAGAGAAAAGTTATCAATTATAGATTAAATACAGAGGTTGACTATAGTATATAAAACACAGAATAAAGTTGCTTATTGAATACTAAATACAGAAGTCACAAGCAATCTATAACCTATAGTCACATGCAGTTTATTACTGTATATCTTGATATTTCGTACCAAATACATGCTTTCTGCTAATGTGAGGCAGCATGGTGTAGTGGGTAGAGGGCTGGCTTTATATCTAGGAGGATTTAGTTAAAGTCTTGTCTCTGACACAACTGGCCGTGTGACTCTAGGAGTCATTTAATCCCTGGGCTACTCTGAAATTGCAGAGAAGGTGCTGACCCACATTTGTAGATATAGTTTCTTCATCTGGGATTTCCCTATATCAATGTGAGCACAAATCTCCTAACTCTATTCTTATCTCCCACCAACGTGCATTGTTTAGTTCCATGTGTAAGCTCCCTTAACCATTTGTTAAAAGGCTCCAGTCAAGCTGCTCAACTCACTCTCAGGACTGTTGTACTTCTCTACCAGCTGCCTTCTCCATATCAGGATGATTCTTCCTTGAGGCCTTCTTTACTGACTGGTGAGTATCTGATGGGCTCCACTCATGTTTCTTTACTCCCAACTCAACTCATTCTCCAGACAACTCTCCTTCCACCTACCTTGCCCTTCTTTATATTTTCTTTTTGCTTATTATAGACTCTTTGAGCAGAGGGACCATCTTGTTTTCTTTTACGCATATACCCTCATATCCCCAGAGCATAACAGCATCTTGCAACACTAAATGATGTGTTCATCTCTCTCTCTCTCTCTCTCTCTCTCTCTCTCTCTCTCTCTCTCTCTCTCTCTCTCTCTCTCTGTGTCTCTCTCTGTCTCTCTCTGTCTCTCTCTCTCTCTCTCTCTCTCT